>NC_087207.1:80184129-80186629 GCF_015104395.2 Macrobrachium nipponense
GTTCATCCCTGCTATGTAAAAAAGAACGCACGGGATTATTCATTTGGCCATGGCAAGGTAATTGCAGTTTGTTCTTTGTAGTTTCTATCTGGAACAATTAATATATCATGAAATGTAACTTTCCACGGAAGTTAATAGTAACTTTTTCAAACAACTCTAAAGCAGCTCATTATCATTCTGTCAGTAATTACTGTCATCTTGATTTTGTCCCTGTCCACTGGACGGTGGTTCGATCCCATGAGAGGATGAAATTATTATTAACTAAAATATTCCCCTTCAGGTTACATACATTAAAAAAAAATATCAATTCCGAGGTAGAGCGCATTAGATATTAAAGGACATTTGTAGCTCGAATAATTTATATGAATCACAGTGATGTGATAATTATTCATAATATGGCTATGCTCGTTTTACGTTCGAATTTGTTAACATGAGAGAGGGGGTTGGATATCAATTCTAATTACGAATAACCGAGTTCGACGGTGATTTGTAAGGTAAGAATCGATATAACCTTATAACCTCATTTGTTAGCCGAATTGATAATGTCACTGTCATCTTGATTTTGTCTCTGTCTACTGGACGGTGGTTCCATCACATGAGAAGACGAAATTATCATCAACTAAAAAATTTCCCTTCGGTTTACGCATATCAAAATATATCAAGTACTAGGTAGAGCGAATTAGGTATTAAGGGGGCCGGCGGGTACCCCTATATATGGGGGTATAGGGCGAAAAAACGCACTCATAAAAAATTCATGGAGCTTTGTATGGCAATGGAGAATGCGTATACGAAATATTTCGTCAAAATTCATCTTACTTTTGTAGTTACAGGGTATTAACAAACGTGACTCAATAAGCCAACAACATTGATCCTTACAAGAAAATGCAATATTTCTTGTTATCGTAAATTTTTATAAATTTTGTCAAAGAAATTATGAGCAATCGCAACTGTAGAGATTTCATGAGTCGCAGGAGGGAAGTTTCTCATCTCAGCAATCAGCTTACCACCCTTCAGTGCGATCAGAGCCATGAAACATGTAGCTCGTTCGAGTTTCACCTCTGACATTCACTTGCTTTTAAGTCTGTGTCATCTTTGCTTCGGTAAGAGTTTCATCATGCCAAAGAGGAAAAGACAAGCATAACATACAGAAGAATAAAATTCGTTCTAATATGAGTGCAGAATATCATAATATCCACGATATTAGCTTAGTTAGTGAAGAGAGAGAGGGTGGGGCTTTGTTAGGGGTGGTAGTAAGGAATTCCCTTCTTGCCTGACGCATACGTCGAGCAGAGCCACAGGCTATGGTCTTTAAGAAAAGGGATTTTCATTTGAGATAAATAACATAATTTTGATTTAATAATAATCAAAAAGAAAAATGAAATTCATAATAATCAGGATTTATTAACAATGTCTTTGTAAAAAGAGCGTTCTGACCTTACAAATCACCATCAAACTCGGTTTTTTCGTAATTAGAATCGATATGCAACCCCCCCTACCATGTTAGCCAATTCAAACGTTTGACGAACGTAGCCATGTTATGAATAATTATCACATCACCGTGATTCATATAATCATTTGAGCTATAAATGTCTTTTAATATCTAATTCGCTCTACATTCATCAAACGTTCAAATTGGCTAACATGGTAATTTCGTCATGATTTTGTGCCTGTCCGCTTGATCGTGGTTCAATCCCATGAGGGGAAAAAATTATTATCAACTAGAAATTCCACTTCAGTTTACATATATGAAAATATATAAATTCTGAGGTAGAGTGAATTAGATATTAAAGGACATTTGTAGCTCGAATGATTTATATGAATCAGGGTGATGTGATAATTATTCATAATATGGCTACATTCGTCAAACGTTTGAATTGGCTAACATGGTAGAGGGCCTTGCATATTGATTCTAATTACAAAAAAACCGAGTTCGACGGTGACTTGTAAGGTCAGAATCAGTATAATCTTATAGCCTCACTGTTAGCTGAATCGGTAACGTCAATGTTGTCCTAATTTCGTGCCTGTCCCCTGAACGGAAGTTTGATCCCATGAGGGATAAAATTGTTATAAACTAAAAATTCCCCTTCGGTTTACACATATGAAAATATATCAATTCCAAGGAAGACAGAATTAGATATTAAAGGGCATTTGTATGATCATGATGATTTATATGATCATGATGATGTGATAATTATTCATAACATGGCTATGTTCGTCAAATGTTCGAATTGGCTAACATGGTAGATGGGGTTGCATATCTATTCTAATTACGAAAAAACCGAGTTCGACGGTGATTTGTAAGGTCAGAATTGGTATAGACTTATAGCCTCACTGTTAGCCGAATCAGTAACGTTAATGTCGTCCTGATTTTGTGCCTGTCCGCTGTACGGTGGCTCGATCCAATGAGGGGACAAAATTATTATCAACTAAAAATTCCCCTTCGGTTTACATATATGAAAATTTATCAATTCCGAGGTAGAGTGAATTAGATATTAAAGGA
>NC_087207.1:80191629-80195018 GCF_015104395.2 Macrobrachium nipponense
AAGTACAAAATCTTTACGTTAATGTAAAACCACAATTCTCTCATGGGGAGAGCGAGAGAGAGAGAGAGAGAGAGAGAGAGAGAGAGAGAGAGAGAGAGAGAGAGAGAGAGAGAGAGAGAGAGAGAGAGAGAGAGGACCAACAACCCGTATGGTCTCTGATATCGGAATGAACAAAAATTTCTCTCATAATATGGAAACTCGGCAAGAAATCTCGGCCCCCAAAATAGATGGACAATGAGAGACTACAATTATCTTAAAAATTATCTTTCAAAACAATAAATTGAGAGAAAATGGGATGTCACAATTATGAATAATATTTACTACACTCTTTAAGACAATAAAGGTCTTTTAAAATGAAGGCAATAATGATTCAAATTTGAATCAAAGACTAAGTGACGTCACTTCTTATAGATGACGTATTCTTATATAGAATGTCCTAAAATGATCTTGTGAAAGATGATGCAATCATCACATAGTTTTACAAGTAAGACGAATGAACAATATTGGTTGTAACCGATCACGCATGCATGATTGATATGTTTCCTAAACCAAACGGAGAACTCTGGTTCCTCTTATTTCAAGCAATGATAGCAATTTCCTGCTTTTAATGGACAATTCTAATTTCTCTTTCTCTTTTCACACTCTACGTTATTCTTAACTTTAAATTATATTTTTGTGAATTCTGAACACACATTACTAAACATTAAAAAAGAAACCCACAAAATTACTGCGTATAACGCGTTTACTTATAAGTATTTACATTTAATTTACTCAGCACTTTCAAGGAAAAGACTGCAGTGCCTGGACCCAGGCTGACAACCTACGCATCTCTTCAAAAAGGCCACAGATAGGGCCTGAAAGTACTCGAGTGTTGAGTAAAATAAAATGTAAACTTCGTAAATCCTCGTAGACTCATGATGAATAGGTGAGCATCCCCTTAGCGCATGACGGAAACATGCGACATCTTGCCCCACGAATTTGTAGTTCTCTAAAAGTAGCTGAAGGACATCTTGCAGGAGTAGGGAGTATTGTTTTATGGTGCTTTAAGTCAGGTCACGGTCAATTAAAGAGGAATTAACCCTAAACATACATCGGTCAAACAATGATCTCAAAATTCCAAGAAATACTAACTGATCGTTGTCCAATTAACACTACTAACAAAAAAACCTATAATGTGCCAAAACAATTCGGATACATCACATAATCACCAAATCAATCCGTAATTAAAATCAAAGAACTGTACTTGCCAAAACAATTCTAAAACCTCAAAAGAGAATGGGCCAAAGAAAAAAACCTGTGTGAAGTAACCTCATAAGACCACGAATTCATAAATCACCATTAATATTATTAAAAAAAAACATATCCCGGTAAAGAAAATACTAAACCCTTAAAAATAATTAGAAAGAAAAACACTCACCAAACCCCATACACCATTAGCACAAACCAACCCAAACAAACGCGTCATCACATTTGCGCAGAGATAGAAAGTGAAAAATCACAAAGCCTCTGTGGTTTACTGTCCTTACATTTCAAACTCGCCACAGCTCACATGTATGAAAACACTTAAAATAGAAAAGAAAATTACCCCAGAAAAAATAGTAACATAACCAGCCCCAAATTCCTAAAGTAAACTTTCTCTTGAACTCTAATATTTGCGTTAACCTCGCAAAATGAACAAGAACCCAAACATATACCCTTATTTCACTAAAGCGACTCAGAACAGAAAAAAAGCATAATCCAAATTATAGAATAACCAACCCATTAACAATGTTAACCATCAGGAACACGTTATTCCTAATTGCAATATTACGTTGTCTGAATGCACATTACTTGACTCGGCCACTTTTCGTACCTATGAGCCAAAAACACTAATGAGACATATATGCCACTCTCTAGCCCTGGCATCTAACGACTCATAACTTGCAAAAATGCCCAAAATACCGCAAAAATAAAAATCCGAAAGGCAAATATTAAGCAAAACACTCTGAAAAAATCATACTGGGCCATCGAAAATAGGCAGAAAACTAAATCAAAACTATAAGTCAAAAACAAAACCATATTTCGCGCAAACGGAATACAAACATAAACTAGTTCCATATCAACGTAATTATATTTTCTGCTTAGACATGTGCATCAACTTAGGAAAAACCTGCATACTGACTCATACCTGAACTATTACAGCTCAACCACAGAAAACGGAAAATATAAACCAAACTTAGGCCGAAGACTAACCAAAATAAAATTCCTGAAAATCCACTATCTATCATCAATAAACAAAGACATGTCATCAAACTAACAAAAGACAACTAATTCCACCTCTAGTAATCTCAATATTCCACAACTCATAGATACAGTACTCGCAACAGCTTTCCGCTGACCTCAACTAGTATCAAAAAGAAAATACCTGTCTTGGGAACTGAACAATCAATATACCTGGTTCGAAAATAACATCAACAGCAAAAATAGCAATATAAACATAATTCACCTACCGTTAAGGGAAATTCACCCTCAAAATTGTGACTCAGCACAAAAACCAACAATAATAACTACCCACATTACCACCATATTATCAATACCACCAAAATAATAAAAATATTCCCCTCCATTTCATCAATACCCACAAATGGAATAAAAATCAAGTCCCCCAAAATCGTTATACTTCCAAGTAGGGTATAAAAAAAACTGTTCCACGAAAATGCACTCAAAGCATTTAGCTGATACACTTAAAAAATATAACCACATACCTTCTCTCACGAAGGTTTCCATTGGCACCAAAAAAACCATAATACAACCAAATAACTGAATCTAAAACAACGGAATAAACCATGGCTCTTCCACCATAGGCTTAGGCTCTGGAACTTATCTAGCAAAACAAAAACCCACATGGCCAAAATATTATACCCCTAATGCTCCTCGTGATCAGACTAAAAAAACTGTCCCAATCCATAAATAACCTCGAAAAACAACCCTAAAGGAGCTCTAATTACCGGCAAAAATGTAAACTACTGGTTTAGCATAATTATGCTGAGAAGGGCGAAAACTGCCAAAATTAAAGTATCAATACCCCCAAAATTTCCACAGAATTCTAGAAAAATAAATCACCAGAATGCCAGAACTTATAAACAAAACCACAAACCCGAAGTCTCTAAACAAAAGCTTCCCCACATTGACTTCGGCACAGGCCACACTATCAGAGACACTTAATATACGACAAGGGTATTGTGCAAGAGCCCTGGAAATGCAACAATTTCTGAAAAATATATATCCAGAAAAATTATGTAGTGCCATTATTCACACATCCAAAATTGCCCAAATTCTCCCCTAAATCTTGTTGCAGCATCAAAAGATACTGAAAAATGTACGTATCACCAAAAAAATATTCCAGATCA
>NC_087207.1:80195518-80208018 GCF_015104395.2 Macrobrachium nipponense
TGTGTGTGTATGTGTGTACCAAACTGTATGCAGTCCCGAGCCTAGCCTATATCGTAGTCATGCTTGACTTGACTGTTAGTGTAGCTGTAGGCTACAGTTAGCCTGGTGTTACATACATGACAGGTGACATTTAACTCAAGAGTTGACATTTTCATAAACTAATGGAAGAGTATCATACATCTTAGCCTATGGAGGCACATTTTCAACCACATGCAAGACCAACGTGGTGTAACTTAGGCATGTAACATTGCCATAAGAATTCTTGCTAATTTGCCTTTAGATCTAGACAAAAATACGAAAGAACGCTATTAAGTGTCATATTATAAACTAAGATAAGTACTTACCTTTTACGAGTGAAGAATGTTGGATTGCAATTAAGAAGAAGGGAGCTATACTCGTTCCTCTTATGGCGTCGTCAGTGATCGGCTTACGTGTCTCGATTTTCTCGAACGGTAACGAAGGTAAACGAACACGAACAGTGCAATTTGAATTTAGTAGCGGTAGTAGGCGTGATTTTCCTTTGAAATGGCTCCCTTGCTAATTTTATTCCTCACTTGTTTGTGTTTGTTTCAGGTGTTTTGTTTTTAATGCCATAAATATTTTATAAATTCATTAATATTTTCAATTTCTCCCTTCAGCGGGTCTGCAACTAGGTACTTACTATGGGTTTCAGCGACAGCACAAGCACGTTTTTTGGCAATAGCTCTGTAACGAACACCTACTATATCAGTACGAGATTTTGCTATAGTGTATTACACCCAGCGCCGTAATTTATAAGGGTATCATGAATCACTAATTGTAAAGAATAAAGACACTAGTCCCTGTACCAAGAGGCAAAAACTCCATTAGCCAGAAATGGATGCGAACACAACAGTAAAAAGCTCCGCATACCTTCTCCCCCCACCTCCACCGCCACCCCCGTCCGTCTCCCATCCCTTACCTTCCCTTCTCTCTCTCTGAAATCAATTTAAACTTTTTTATGATTTTTTCTATCTATCTGTCTATCTATCTATCTATCTATCTATCTATCTAATAATATACATTGCTGTATATATCCAACGATCCAGTCGGTTGTTACCTGCCGGTTGGCTAATTTATTTATGCATTGATCCGCTCATCTCTCTCTCTCTCTCTCTCTCTCTCTCTCTCTCTTCTCTCTCTGAAAGTTACTTCAGTTTAAACATATTTTGTAAGATTTTTCTATCTATCTATCTAATAATAGTTTACATTGGTGTACATATCTAACGATCCAATCGGTTGTTACCTGGCAGTTGACTGATTTATTTATGAACTGATCCGCTCATCTGTGTGTGTGTGTGTATGTGTGTGTGTGTAAATGGTTCTTAGAGTGAGAGGTATCTGAATGTATGGTGGAGCAGTAAAACGATAGACACTACGATTTATGGTAAAGCGACTGTTATACTTGTGGTTGGTTACCTTCTTCGTAATCCTCATGCGGACTCGGTATCAGCCATATACTACATATATTACGAAAGTGAAGAAGAAATGGCCACCCCGAAATTTAACCGTCGGTACGGTTGCCGAAATTCGTTTGTCACGCAAATTTTCAACTTTCTTAGCAAAGAGAAAGCCGCCGATTGCCTTCAGATTGGCTTGAATAGGTAACTGGTTGGAGTTATTCTGTGTTACAGATAAAAACTGAACCTTTCTACCGGACATTCATTAGAGTTAAAACCTTAATTATACCGATGCATATACAACAGTCGCTTTACGATAAATCATAGTGTCTATCTTTTTATTACTCCACCCATAGACCCCTTAAATAGAAGGACTAGTATCTTGCACTCTCGGGTTGCGAAACTTGGGTCCCACTATTTTATGACGTAATATGTTCACTGTATGTAAACAATGATTTGTATGTATGTAAACAATTATTTGAATGTATGTAAACAATGATTTGAATGTATGTAAACAATGATTTGAATGTATGTAAACATTTTTTACATTTATTCACTTTTAGTGCCGTATGTTAGTCATAAAATTGGCCTATTTAAGGAGTTTATGTTTTAATCGAAAAAGGAATGTAATCTAGCAACATATTGATAAACTAATTGCCAAAACTGTCTTAGACCATAATTGATATAATTTATTTAATTTTGTTTCAGGGGTTTCTACTAACAACGCACAATGCCTATGAACAATACACCAAAGTAGTATCATTTCCAACTGATGAAGTGGAGCGAAACCGTTGGATCGATGCTATGCCAAATGAGCGTTCCAGTTTGCTACAGCTGAAGCAGATCTATGCCTGTGCTCATCATTTTGACTGTGAATGGATTACAGTTAAAGGAGGGAAAAGACCAAGTCATCCACCATCCATTTTTCCTGGAGTTTCAAAGTCATGCTTAAAGCAGGGGCCGCATACTCAAAACTTCCAAAGGCGCCTTTTGTGGCAAAGGCGCCGTTCCAGTCGGCCGTTACTCGAAAGGCTCATACTCAAAACACCGAGTGCGGCCCGCCATCTTGGAAATATGGCGCCGTGAGAGCCTTTGCGCTAGGGCTGGTTAGATCAGCCTTTAAGGTGGGAAAGGCAACTTTGGGATTGACAACAAGTAAGAAGAGGATGTCTCCTACCTCTTGTATACGTCAATGAACGCCATTATACATAGTTTTATTTTGCAAGTTACTCTAATTGCTTTGTAATAGTGTGATATTCCTCTGCAGACGTTAGATTTAAAGTTATTGGATGTGTATTTAAAATGAATTTCATATATCATCTAAAATTCTAAAATCCTATATTATAATCTGATTGTTTTGACCTTTAGTTATCGTATATCTTATAAAATGTTCATGTATAATCAATACTAGAAAACCAATATATTTTGTTGTATTGTTAAATAAATTTTAATACAGAAAATGTATCTTTATACTATGTACTATATGCAAAGGTGAAAATATGTATGCAATTTCCCTGCCTTATCACTTCTCATGGTACTCATAAGGCACATTAAACTTAGGTTAAAGTGGTCAGAGATAAGTACAGTACTACATACAGTGACTCACATTATGAAATAAATGCCACCTAGATACAAATAAGTTATGAAACAAAAACAAATGAATTTGATGTTCATATTACCTAGATATAAATAGGTTACTGTATCACTGAATGGACCCTTAATAATTAGCAATATCAGTGTATCACATAGTACATTATCTCCAGGAAAGAAATAAACATACTAAAGTAAATAAAAAATAAAAACTTACAATAAGGTAGAGGTAACTGAGATCACAGAGGTATCATTTTATACTATTATATAAATAAGGAACATGCTTTATAGCCAAAATAGAGAAATAACATGAATAAGCATTGTAAATAAACAAATGCTGTACTAAAACTTATCACAATAACACGAGAGCACAAGAAGCACGATATAATAAGAGTAAATGGAGGAAAAATAAAAATAAAAACCTCATTAAATAATGGAGTGATTAGCATAAGACAATGAGGTAGTATATCACATTACTCTTAAACAAAAAAACTTACAAAAAACTAATCTCAATAATGAAGAGGTATATGACATTTATCACATTATGGGCACCCTTGGTATAGGAACATATAAGGCATGGTATGAAAAAAAAATAGATTTTACTACTGTATAGACTATATTAAAAGTAATACCACTTAAAAAAAATTATGCACGTCTCTTAGACATATCAGTCATGGTTACCATGCTGTCAGCTATTACCCTTACATTTCCATTTAATTCTTTTGCACTTTCATTTAATTCTTTTTGATTAGACAATATATCCTGAAAAATATCAGAAACATCTGCCAACACCTCAACTGCTTCTTGCTCCAATAGGCCCAATCTTACCAAAACTTCCTCTGAAGGTTCTAGAGCTAAACTTTCATGAGGACCACCACCTCAAAAGATTATAATACAGAAATTAGCTACTGCAATAACTCTGGAAAAGAAACATCAATGTAATTGTGTAATTATTGACAGTAATTATGTTGACAGTAATTATGATCAATGACTTCCCACATCTCTACCTCATCAAAGGAAAAAAAAGTGACAGATACCATAGATAGAGTACATAACAATTACTTGAGTCACAACTAGGCATGGTTATGTTAGGTTCAGGTTAGTCTAGGTTAAGAATTGGTCTTGTAGATAAGACCCTTTTAAAAATACGGACCCCAGTTTTATCCTTTTGCACAGGTCTCATGTTCGTGTGGGACTGCTATTCTTCAAAAGCTCCCAACTTTATAACCTAACCTAACCTAAGATTAAATGGTTAACATTCATTTGGGGCAGAAATGCCATACATGAAAAATCTCTTAGAATTGAGTAAAATATATAAAAATAAAATGATCTGGTTAGGCAAGGCATAGGTATTGGCAACTTATGCAATAATACCCACAGGCCTAGGCATATCGTCACAGCTTAGGCTAAAACATTCATTTCCAAGCAATATCATAGGATACTTTTACATAGCCTAACATATAGCCTACTAGGAATATATCATAATTAGCATGACGTTAACAGTAGAACATAAGCCAGGGCCTAGCAAAACTCGCTTCAATCTAGGTATGTATGCCAATTAGTCTATGCTAAATCAGGGATGTTGCTTCCTTTTCTTAGCCACAGGGTCCATCGTGCCGCTCTTCAATCGCTCTGCCATCAACCAGCTGATATGCTGTTGTATCGTGATTGGTTCTCATTCTCTAGCCACGCTATGATACGGGCGATGTGATTGGCTGGACTATCCAAAGGCGCCTTTGACTAAAAGGCAGCCTTTTCGTGCAAAGGCACGTCCAAGGCGCCTTTGAAAATCTTTGTGTATACGATTTCGCCTTCGTCGAAAGGCGCCTTGGGCAAGCCGTTGGGAAAGACGCCTTTTGTCAAAAGGCACCTTTGCGTAAGGCTTGTTTTGAGTATCCGGCCCCAGGTCCCCTCAGCACCCAGAATTACAACTGCTTCAGCAGAGACCCGAGCTGAAAACGAAAGACTCCGAAATGAAGTTGTGGATAAGATCGGCGACTTTTATTCATTTTGTAATGACATCCAGGAGCATATCTCAAAGGATTATCGTATTGTTTGTGATAGTGATGATATTTGCATTTCTAAAACTGATGCAAAGGGCCGTTCCGTTATCCAATTTCTCCATTTGCAACATGTGAAATCGTCATTTGGGTTTTTGTATCTTAAATGCGTTGAGAAAAGTGGAAAGGAAATACCTAAGACATATTTTTCTAAAGCTGGTTGTCTGCAAAAGAATAGCCTTCTCAGTAAATGGTCCCAGTTTGATAAAATTATGTCATGCATAACAGAGTATGAGTTAAAAGATGCAGACTATCTGAAAAGTGCAGTACAGGAATTGAGCCATATGAGTTGCTCTGATTCGCCTCATTTTCAGTTTCTTCATTCTCAGTTACAGTTATTACTCACTCATCCAGAAGGCCGTCGCTTTGACAGAAATCTTTATGTTCTTAGTGCCGAACTCCATAACATTTCACCAGCTGCATATAAAATGCTACGAAAGTCTGGTTCAGTTGTTTTACCTAGAGTGGGAAACTGTTGAAAAAACTTCTCTCCTGTAGTCTACTGAAATAAAAAACTTGGAGCAACTTTTTCGGAAAACTTGAACCATCAGCAGCGTCTTGTCAACATTCTTTTTGATGAAGTGAAGTCACAGAAACACTTAGGTACTCAGGTGGTCGTGTGTTGTTACGCTCAAAATGGTTCTTGTGATACGAAGTTCTCGCAACACATGCTTTAGTAATTGAAGTTGTCTGCCATTTTGGTGGCCCTAAATATATACTACGCATTTACCCTGTTGCAAAACTTAATTCAGATCAACTCAAGGAAACTCTGGTAGAAGCTCTAGTAGTGGTTAGCGATGCTGGTGGTACTATAATTTCTTGTGTAGGTGATAATTGCAACACAAACGTTGCAGTTTATGGTAAATTAGGTGGTCCTGGTAAAGCTTTCATAAATGCTATACATTCTCATGCTTTCCTCGTTTTTGACTATGTTCATTTTTTCAAAAATGTAAGAAATAACTGGATAACCGTTCAGGATAAGGAACTTTCTTTCATAGAAGATGGAAAAACATATGTTGCACGATGGAAGGACATAGAAGCACTGTACGATGAAGACAGGAGAAACAGCATCCGTCTAACCAAGATCACATACACAGCTGTGTACCCAAAGCCTTTGCAGAGACAAAGCGTGCCTTTTGTTTGTCAAATCTTCAATGACAAAACTGTTGCTGCCCTTTCAACTCTAAAGGATAAACTTGGCATTAGCGAGGGCACCATCATTTTTGTTAAGCTGATCACTGATTGGTTCCACATGATGAATGTGAAAGATCGGTATTCCGGTATTAACATGCGTGATGATTGCCGTCAACCATGGACCAATGATTGCACTACTTTCAAGAAACTTAATGAAACTTGTGATGTTATATCCTCTTGTGCATGGTCAGGTGGTCGAGGTCGGACGCAAAAGCTCACAAAGCAAACTGCAGAGGCATTGGTGCTGTCTACAAGAGCCAACATTGAGGCTGCAGAGTGGCTATTGACTCAGTACAAGTTCACCTATGTGCTACCTGGTGTGTTTTTTGCTGATGAGGCCCTTGAAAGTTCTTTGGCCAAGCCAGACAACGCAATGGGGGTAATTTCTACATTGACATTGTAGATATCAAGGCAGCTGCAGCAACCAAGAACCTCCATGCACTTTTGAAATACGAGTCTACGCCGCACCAGTCTAATGATGTGCCTTGTACCTCTAACATTTGCATTGATGATTATCACTTTGACATCACTATTGCTGACACTGAAGACCTAGTTCAATCTAATGACAGTATCAAACATAAAATTATTTTTCTAGCTGGATATCTGGAACACAAATTTTGAGGTAATATTTTGAGTGTCGAAACTGAAGATAACGACGAACATCATATTAATTCAGAGTTTCTCACAAACTTAAGCAGAGGTGGACTAACTGTACCTCTACTCTCAACAGTGCATTTTGTACACTCAGCTATAAACTTTTTGATGAGTGCAACTTGCATTGCTGCCGAGCTCATCTCAGCCAAACTTTATCTTGTATCGATAGTCCAATGGTTGCAATTCAAGGAGCATGCCTTACTCTGTCAAACATTTTTTTGAAAGCATTTGTGCTAGACAACAGTGATAAAGAAAGACACCTTGGCTGCTTGAGAAGAAAAGAAAAACTATCTGCTAAAAACTAAACATGTACCAAATGTTATTTATATTATGGAATGTTTTTTCAATGATTTTGTTTCTAGAATAACTATATTGTTTGCCTTAGACATGTTCCTGTTGTTTATCCAGGCTTAACTGTTTATATATGGATTTTAATTCAGTGACAGGGTAACTTAAGGTGTGTTTTCCATTGCTTTAATTGAGAGAATATACAATATTCTGTATGATTTTGTGTTTTTTATGAGATTTGACCTTTAAATGACCTAGATTTGACCTTTAAATGACCTTCAGATGACATCGTAGGAGGTTAAAAGTATGACAAATGAACTCTTCGCCCTTCAAAACCCCTTAAGACACCAGAATGAAGGTTCTATCATGTATTTGACACAAATTGTGGGTGGGACCCAAGTTCCAACTTGGGACCCAAGTTCCAGATACCGAGCATAGAGGATACCAGTCCTTCTATTTAAGGGGTCTATGACTCCACCATACATTAAGATATCTCTCACTCTGATAACCATTTACAGTAGGTTCCACTACCACACAGAGAGAGAGAGAGAGAGAGAGAGAGAGAGAGAGAGAGAGAGAGAGAGAGAGAGAGAGAGAGAGAGATGAGCGGATCAGTGCATAAATAAATCAGTCAACTGGCAGGTAACAATCGAGTGAATCGTTAGATATATACACCAATGAATATTATTAGATAGATAAATAGATGGATGGATAGAAAATTCATACTAAAGTTTAAACTGAAGCAACTTTGAGAGAGAGAGAAGGGAAGGTGAGGGAAGGAGGTTGGACGGGGGTGGCGGTGGAGGTGGGGGGAAAGGGTGGCGGAGCTTTTTACTGTTGTGTTCATATTCATTTCTGGCTAATGGAGTTTTTGCCTCTTGGTACAAGGGCAAGTGTCTATATTCTTTACAATTAGTGATTCATGATACCCTTATAAATTACGGCACTGGATGTAATACACTATAGCAAAATTTTATACTGATACGGGTGTTCGTTACAGAGTTATTGCCAAAAAAACTTGCTTCCACTGTCTCTGAAACCCCATATTAGGTAAATTTACACACTTACATTCGAACATAGAAAACCTCAACTTTAAGTGGTTATTGATAAGATGAAACCCAGTTTGTTATTCCAGTCATTCAATTATAAAGAAAATTGCCATTATTTTAAAATGAAGAATTTCCTTCATTACAGAGTGTTAAATGCGGCAACGTTGCATCCATACTCGTAGTTTCTTAGTATGATCGTTAAATATAGTAAGTTGTACTAAATTTTGCAGAAACTCCAATGCCAATGCAAAACGGAGGAAAACTGAAACAAGAAACTTTAGCCAATAAGAATATACTGCACTGCAGTTGCTGGCTAGAGAATTTATCCTCTGGCCAGTAGCTGCAACGCTGTAGGTATGCTTATTGGCTAACTTGTCTTGTTTCAATTGTCCACCGTTTTGCATTGGCGATTCCACAAAATTTATTACAATTTACTATATATAATGAACATACTGAGAAACTAGAGTATGGCTACAAGATTGTAGTAACGTTCCCTAAATGTCAAACATCCACCAACCTCCTTACAACCTGTTTCCAACGTTGTAAATATGTTCGGTGAGAACGTTGCAGTAAAGTTCTTTGAATATTAAACATCCACCAAACCTATTTGTACCTGTTTGTAACGTTGCAAATACGGTCGGTGTTAGCTGGGATTTGACGAAAAATCCCCTCCAAAACGTCCCCACAGAATTTTTTTTAAGAAAGTAAAATTAGTTTGCCAAGACAAAAAGAGCATTTAACTATTTAGAAGTTGCAAGTTATTAACCGAAAACTACCTTACTTTTATGGCCTACCCAAAACTTGCAAAGACAATCTTCCATTTTGACCCATCATCTCTTATGCCAGACGTTTAATTTATAAAATTTCTAAATGGTTAGTTGGCCTCCTTTCCCCCCCCTTTTCCCCCCAGTCATATTAAATATTAGGAAGATTTCTGTCACAAATTCAGAGAAGCACATATAACACTTCACAACGTAAAACTTTTAAGGCTTGATGTAGATTCCCTATTCACAAAAGTACGAGTGTAGGACGTTCTACAGTTTTTGAGTGAAAAATTAGCCCCCCAATTCAGATCATTTCCGACTGGCGCATGACAAAAATAATAAAGTTAGTTGAATTATGTGGATCAAATAACGTATTTTCATTCGAGGAGTCATTTTATAAAAAAAAAAAAAAAAAAAAAAAAAAATTGGGTGTAACATGGGTAGTCCTTTTTAAGCCCTGATTTAGCCAATCTATGCGTGGATTACTTTGAAACTATAGTGATAAAGGCAATAAAACCCAAAAACATACTGTGGATGAGATATGTAGAGGATATGCTAACATTTTGGGATAATAGATGGGGCAATTTCAATGAATTCCATTCAAAATTAAATGCATTAGTGCCCAGCATTAAATTTAAAAATGAATGGGAAACAGACAACAAAATTCCTTTTCTTGATGTTTTGATAATTAGAGACACGACAGAATACAAATTTACCATACACAGAAAACCAACGTTCTCACTTTCATACATTCACTACATAAGCTATCATGACATTTCTATCAAGATAGTGTAGCCAGCAATCTATTCTTCAGAACCCTACGAATTTGTTCCCCAGATTTCATGGAAAAGGAATTTGAGCTAATTCGTGAGCAGCTGTCGTCTTTAAGGTATCCTGGCCATATAATTGAGAGAGCGATTCATAAAGCAAATGTAATTTCCTACTGACCCACTCAAGACAAGACCAGAGAGACACCCAACAATAAAATACTTATTCCACACCTGGACAGGATTAAGACAGTGACCCAGACTCAGAAAATCTAACCGTTTTGCCTTTACCTACCCAAATACCTTAGCTAAGTCCCTGATTAACGTCCAACAAAAACCAAGCCCTAGGGACTCAGGAGTATACAAAATCCCATGCCTAGACAAACCAATCTTACATCAGTTTTACACGAAAATCACTCCCCAAGAGATTAATACAACATAAACAGTTAGTTATGTATGGACAACAGAGCTCAGCTATTTTTAACTATGTAAATAACCATAACCACAAAATAAAGTGGAATGTCACATATAATTTATAAAAGCAACTATTGATACAAAAGACAGATGATAGAGGCGGCCTTGATTGATTAAGGACAGGTAATGAACATCTCAAAGGGCGCCTGGGATTCAGATGTCATAGATGAAATTGAAATCTTCCTTCAACCAACTGATAAATTGAATTATCAATGGGATGACCTAAAATCTGCTTACCTGTGGATGGATCTCTTGATATAGATACCGCCTTTTCTGTAACTTCTTACTCATTACCTACCCGAAGAGAGAGACAGCATCCTCGGAAATATAGTATTTTTCATATATTAGCGTTTTAGGACTTCTTTTGTTAAATTTCAAATAATTTAATTTATATATATATATATATATATATATATATATATATATATATATATATATATATATAATTAAATGAATTTGAAAGTTATCTAGGAATCATTTACAAACTAGCTACTTACAATGAAAACCAAAACTTTACTCATAGGTAAAAATACACTAACAAGTGACAAAACAACACACAAAATTAATAGCACATATGCTAATTAAAATTCAGATAGAAGAAAAAAGATTAAATTAGTAAAATACAAAGTTGGAAAATAGTTGTAGAACACAGGGGGTAGATTTACCATGGTAAGAGATAAACAAAAACTAACAGAAGGTATAATAAAACAATAGGCTAAGAAAGATACAGGGGAGTTGAGGTGGACTGGTTGTTGAACTGCAGAAGGTGTTTGATGAAAAGACTCGAGAATCAATAATTCATTTGTTCTGGAGTTTTGATCCGCAATAATAAAATTTTAATTTTAAATAAGAACTTTACATTTTTTATTATGTACAAGTGTACTCGACTGTTTGGATTTTGAAAGTGAACCTCCAGTGCAGAAAGTAACTCCCTTGTGGCAGTCTATGCGAACCCTCATCATCCTCTGAGAAGAACCCACGTCAGTTCCCAGACTACATATGGGACTAGAATATTTGTACACTATACCAGAGAACATGAGGGTGCAAAATTTATCTTTAAATCTAAACATGGAGCCAGTTGTGAGTGGATTAGCAGGAATAAATTTTACATTTAATGGACCCTTTGGGGCAATGAGCCGATGATGAGATGTGTCTGTGCACTTTGCAGGAGTCACAAAAGCTCCTGTTATAATCAGACTTTGGCCTGTTGGTCCGTTGCAATGGCTGTTATTCTTGTTATTATTTTTGTGATGTCCATTCTATGGGGGAGCAGGAGTCGAAGGTGGAGGATCTTATTTAGAGTGGCACTGCTCTGAGGAGTGTCCAGGTTTGTTACAATGCCCTCACACAGGCCTCCGCGGCAGGTTATTTGGGAGTTGCGTCGTCTGAGAGCGGGCGGGAGGGGGAACAATAGGGTGAATTTTCTTACTTAAGGAACTTTGTAGTGATTGGTGGGTGTCCCAACAATCCGCCCACCTACAGCAATTGTCTTTGGATTCTTATCCACCAAGTAAGGGGCAAGTTTAGGAGGGGCATAGGATAAGAAATCTTCTGGTTGGAAAAGCTCAAGGATCTCATCCGCAGAAACAGCGTTGGATGGCCTTGTCACCTTTAGAGGGTGGGCGTCTTCTTCACCAATCACTCCGACCACGTTTGCCCGGATTCCTTCAGCATGCTCCTCCATTTTTTTGTCTCCACCGGTCGGGGGTAATCTCGATGGCTTTGACAATGGCCTCCCTTTCACGAGCGAGATCTCCCGACATTTTATACGGTCAGGTCCTTAGCGTCTAGCATACCTGGGAATTTTACCAGCAGTGAGTGAATTGCTAACATGTCATTCGACTCATCCGTTCCCTTATGTTTCAGCTTCTTTTATAAATTATGTAGTGAATTGCTAATTGCTAACGCTCTGGACTCTTGCTTGAAACAAGTTCGCATGTGTTAATTTCAATCATATCTCATAGTGAAAGGGCAAGTCGAATGAAATGTTTTTCTTCGGCAAAAGACAAAATTTATCTGAGAAAGGTAGAATGGTCACTGTATGTAATAGTACTAACAGGATTGTACTGATATTTTCAATGAAGAATGTTATAAAAGATATGATGAAATATAATCCATCTAAATTCTTTTTCAACAAAAGGAAATCATTTTTTTTCTTTAATGATTAAATCCTGTCATTGTTGGCGTGAAATTGAACGATTTCCCTTCTATCTTGTGCCTTCTTTTTCAAGTCAGATACGGA
>NC_087207.1:80215518-80218018 GCF_015104395.2 Macrobrachium nipponense
AAAAGTTATCTTTGCACGAACTTACGTACACACATGACTTTTGAGATCATGAGAAACAACACAATTTCCATGTTCGTCCTAGATTCCACAAGACAGTTTGCGAGGAAATGTATCAGCATTTGTTTATAGAAAACGTGATAACTAAGTACTTGGGACAAACTATCGAGCGACAATGTTTCGACTTGAGAGAAAGAATTTCCGTGACCTACTAAATCGAACTATGTGAAGAAAATGGACATATATATTATATAATGGAAATGTGATGTATTTACATTCTTTAATGTAATTCGATTACATATAGCTCGGGCAATAAGAAATGTAATTACATAGGATGTCCATCTCAGCTATGCAAAGAATATTTTGAAACATATTGTGATCACATAGTTAACCTAAGATTATGGGTAACATACTGAGAGATAATACACGTGTTGAAATGCTTCTTCTAAAATGTATAAATAAAAGATAATACTTGTGCTAAAATATATACTAAAGGAAATAATTGTTGTAAAATGTATACAATAAAGATAGTGCTTGTGCTAAAAAGTATACAAAAAAGATAATACTAGTGCTGCTTCAGTAAAAAAAGATACACAGTGTCAAATTATGAAGTACTTGCAGTTGTACATGACTTTCAATACCTGTGTAGGTAGAATAATACATGCATGTTATATATATATATATATCTATATATATATATATATATATATATATATATATATATATATATATATTATATATATATATATATATATATATATATATATATACATACATATATATATATATATATATATATATATATATATATATATATATATATATATATATATATATATATATATATATATATATATAGATATATATATATATATATATATATATATATATATATATTTTTTTTTTTTACTTGCGTTCGTCTTCGAGTGAAGACGTGTGTTTGAGAGCTCTTGCTGAGTGGTTATTTATCACGAGTTTCCCGGTGGGATCATTCTTTTATATGTTTTGAATGTACTGTGTTTGATATTATTAATTAATTGTGATTGATATAATTGGTATACAAACCCACTTTTTGTGATAAGACTTTATAACTGCTTTTCCCCTTTGTGAGTTAAGGGTCGGCGGCTGATTCAGTTTTTGCAGCGTCAAGGAGCGGTTCGTGCGGTCAATACATCCCTGCGCTTTACATGGCTAAAGACTTTCAGCGTTCATTGCCCAATCACTGGACTTTTGTTTTGCCAAACAGCAATGAAATACCTGAAATTCTCTTTTAGTCTCTGTAAATTTCAGGAATTAGAACCGACTTCATTGGTTTGCATCATTGACACGGATTTTTTCTGTGGCATCTTGTTGTCCTTTCACTATATTTAATTAGTGTTATTGGTTAAATATTGAATGTTAAAAATATTGTATTAGTCTGTTAGCTTGTTTCCTCCTCTCTGGTG
The DNA here is from genome assembly GCF_015104395.2 of Macrobrachium nipponense. Classification (NCBI taxonomy): domain Eukaryota; kingdom Metazoa; phylum Arthropoda; class Malacostraca; order Decapoda; family Palaemonidae; genus Macrobrachium; species Macrobrachium nipponense. The sequence goes on from NC_087207.1 coordinate 80,216,961, forward strand.
GTTTATTTGTTTAACATTTTGTCTTTTTCATATTTTGAGGGTGTGTGTAGCTTTTCTCCCCATCCCACTCTCCCCCACTCCCTGGGTGGCAGAGGGATAGTGTACTACTCCTGTGGGAGTTTGAGACAGTTGTTCTCTAAACCTTCACCTAGGCAATTTATTGACTTACTTTGACTGTTGCTTTGATTTTGACTACTGCTTTGAGGATACTAACATCCTGCACATATACTATATTGGATCTGTACTTGCTTGCAGCTTCAGGATTTGCCTTCTGTTTATCCTGCTACACCCTTGGTCCAGTTATTAAAGCCAAGGGGACCTCGCTGTCCAATGGTATGGTATTTATACCCCTTTTATATGTGTTACATACACTGCAATTTGTTTGGATCACGGCCCATGTGTTAATGGAAGTATAGCCAGCGCTGTGATTGGGCCCTTATCTTCCAACTGCCCTGTGTTAGTTTCCAGATGTGGAGATTTTTAATTTGAGTAGTTCACGGCTATATATTTCAAAGACCATCTTAGGATATATTAGCCCGTATTTGTTAGGCTATTCTTTCTTTTTGCCTTTCTCCTCCTTTCTTGACTCCTCCTTTTTGTGTTTGAATTTGTTGCATTCTGTTAGTAGTTGTGTGCGTGTGTTTGATGTGTTTAATTAAGGATATTTGGTTTTCATATTGCTTTTGTATTTCAAGGATCAGGTGTCATTTCTGTTTTCATATTTATGTATTGAAATAAGTAATTGCTCTAGTGTTTATTTTCCCCCATTGAATTAATTTTGCACACCTTGTGGTACGATTTCACTCATTGTGGATTTCGCATCCTGTTTTATGAATACTTGTTTCAGTAACTTTGCATGTGTATGGAGGTTAAATTTACCATTACAAATTGGCGACTATGACAAGATTTTTTGTTTCTATGAGTGTTCATTAGTGTGGGAGTTTTGTTTTTGGCAACATTTTTACACCTGGTTGTATTAGGTATTTACTTGTAGTATTGTTTAGGGGTAATTATTTATCAACACTATGTCGATCGTTAATATATTGGAGCTTCTCAGT
>NC_087207.1:80223018-80228782 GCF_015104395.2 Macrobrachium nipponense
TGAAACTAAGATAATGTTCAATGAGAAAGCAGAGACAGCAAATAAGGGTTATGGACGAACCTCTAGATTATGAAAAGTAAAATGCCACTTTCTCTAAAATAAAAAAAAATATTTAGTCAGATAGTCCTACCAGTATCAACTTATGCATTAGAAACCTGGAGCCTTACTAAAGCTTTAGAACATAATCTAGTTACAACTCAAAGAGCCATGGAAAGTAGAACTGTGGGAATAACATCAAGAGTCAGAAAAAGACCGACATGGATATGAGATCAACTAAAGTAGAGGATATTCTAACAACAAGAAAGAAAAAGAAATCGGCGTTACCAGGACATATAATGATAACGTCAGATAATAGGTGGATGAAAACTATAACAGAATGGGTCCCTAGAGATTGCAAACGAAGTAGGGAAAGGAAGGGAAGGCGATGGATTGACAGGCTAAGAAAATTTGCAGTATGGTACAGAAAGACCTTAAACAGAAGGGAGTGGGTGGACATGTCTGAGGCCTTTGTCCTATAGTGGACTAGCAGTGGTTGATGATTGTAATGATGATAATGATGGTATATATATATATATATATATATATATATATATATAGATATATATATATATATATATATATATATATATATATATATATATGTGTGTGTGTGTGTGTGTGTGTGTGTGTATATATCTATATATATATATATATATATATATATATATATATATATATATATATATATATATATATATATATATATATATATATATATATATATATATATCATATCTATATATATATATCATATATATATATATATATATTATATATCTATATAGGTATATATATATATATATATATATATATATATATATATATATATATATGATATATGTGTGTGTGTGTGTGTGATGTACTTTATATGCGTGTCTGTTTCCATAGGTGTTGTCTTCATTTACTGTCTCACATCACATTCCTCTATTCACATTCGACAGTATAATTGTTTCTCAGAAACTTTTCTTACCCAACTGCAAGCAATTAGTTGGCTCTTGTGTGTCTGTTACTAGTTCAGTTTTTATAAAATACCTTTGTGAATGCATGCTTTAGTGAATTTGTCATTAGAACAAATATAAACTTAATAAATAACATTTGCCTTTTGCCGGTAATCATAAATATTCACTCAAACATTTACTTGTATATTCGCTGAATAGATTTTTTTTATATGTCAAGGATGATCTTATGAAAATAGATGATCTTAATAAATAAAAATAAATTATCCAAAAGGTATCATGCTTAGTTTCCCAGCCTGTGTCTACATTTATCTAAGGTTTTCGTAAGTGATGCTACTTGACTGCAAAGGTTTTCATTCAAAATTCACTAGCTAGCAACCAACAGGCTGTGTTTCAATTAAGGCCATAATATGGTTTATCAAAACTGTAAGAAAACATTATGTGTTGCAAAATTTCAGAAAATCAGTGATGAAACATTTCCAAACGTTTTGGTTCTCCAGCACCGATAAATTCAACAAAGAAAAGTCTTCATAAAACCTTGGTTCAAATGTAAAAATGATAAGAAAAATATTTGAAAAAATATTTCCATAACACTTATTTCATTTTGATTGGAACCATAAAATTTTGAATAGTCCTACTTAATTATTTTTACCTCTCGACACAATCATTTGAGTGACTGGGATATAATCAGCAATTTGGAGTCAATTAAATGCTTTAGAAAAATTTAATTGTTATCAACACAATTGCAATTCCTTTAAAAAAAACTAATTATATCTGGTATATTTCTTAACCACTTCAAAAATAATGTTTCATTAAAAAATATTCCCTATATATTACAGTTTTGTTGATGCCAGGATTTTTTTCGTAGGGTGGGGCATGTTAATTTTCTTTCCTTTTTAAAAATATATTACACTCAGCGCTCAAATTTCTATATTATTGGCCAGAAAGTATATGAAGTTATTGTACTACATTCTTACACTTCAAGTTAGCTTATGAATGAATCAATTATACACCAAAAGCAAACAGGGCTTTCAAGAAAATATATCGATTTAGAGTGTTGCATAATAAATATTTATATTAAAAGATTTCTTTTCGTTATAATCTAATGAATCGTCATCTGTTATTCTTCATAGAAAAGATAATCTCTACAACTACATCCTCAATTAATGAGATTATATGTAAGAAACCTTAGATTAATTATGTTAAAAGTATTATCATTTCACAATGTAAGGGTAGATCAAATATAGCCTAAAATTTCAAATTGCAAAGGAAACTTCTTGTAATTCAAATTCCTATTTTGAAAATCTTATTACGACTTAAACATTCCAGGTCTACTTATACATTGTAGAGGTAGTCACAATATAAGTAAATTGGCATTATCGAGACGTCTAACCTATACCACACAGGGCTATGCGTTTAAGCAAATTGAAAATAAATAAATAAAAATTATACCAATGTGTGAAAGAAATGATAATCATATACCCATATCGGAAATAGTGTTAGCTGTCAATTTGCACACCTATCAACATATATGGCAATGGAAATAAAAAAAGAAATAAAGTTTCACACTGTTAGGCAACTAACTACGCAGAATCTAAGATTTCGGATCATGTAAAAAGAATCATGTTTTATCACTTATGAGCATGGCTGAACTTCTAATATTCACCTGCATTTGCTAAGAGCTTGGTTGCAAATGCAAGATACAGATGGGTGAAGTTTGGAAGAGAAGAATCCGATGATATGAATCTTGAAGTTGAGAGTTTCGAGTCTAGACAAAATGTATTTGGTATGATTGTTGGATTGCCTGAAGACGCATCAGGCAGCAGCGGTATCAAAATAAGTGAGAACTGGTTGAAACGAGGAAGAAAGGATAATATCACAGACATAAACATATGATATATATGTATATATATATATATATTATATATATATATATATATATATATATATATATATATATTATATAAACAATTCATTTGTATCATTCAGTTGGATGTGCTTGTTGCTAACATATTCCACATTTTGGTGAATTTGTGGGACAAAGTTCAAAAGATTGCATATGTCATAATATAATAATAATAATAATAATAATAATAATAATAATAATAATAATAATAATAATAATAATAATAATACGTAGCATATTCAAATTTGGATAAAGTTGAATCTTTCTCTATTGGGCGATGATGAGATCTGTGACACCTAATAAATTTATCGCTTTTTCGTTTAAATCGTGACAGCAATGGCATTGTCTGCAGAAATTATTGATCCGTATCAGAATTGGAAAAGGAGACATGAGATATAACACAAGAGAAATTGTTAAATCTTCACGTCAAAAAGGAGATAGGATGTGACCACTTAAAAGAAAAAGAAATAAAAAGTTTGTTTGCAGAAAAATAAATATTAGATATTTGGATAGATTGTATTTTATCACAGCTTTTATAACATTACATATAGTAATCACAATTTTTTTCTCAAAGGAATTTTGTATTTTCCTGAAGGATAACATTTCATTCGGCTTACCTTTTTCCCATGATATCTGATGGAAATTAACCCATGCCAACTTGTTTCAAGTGAGAGTCCAAAGCGTTAGCTATTAGTAATTCACTGCATATTTCATAGAAGAACCTGAAGCCTAAGTGAACGGGTTAGTCGAATGACGTGTTACCAATTCACTCACTGCTGGTAACATTCCCATGTATGCTAGACGCAAAGTGCCTGAACAGGAAAAATGCTAGTACGTATTACTTAATTTACAATTTTTTTCCCACCTGTCATGAGACAGAATAAGGATCTGCTACCCTCTTTTTAGGAATTCTTTCGTCCGCTGTTCTGCCAACTATCTTCAGCACTATCTGGGAATTGCTGCTGTCCTATCTATTGACTTCTGAAGATGTTGATCTTTTTAACCTCCAGTATCATCACCTGGGACATTCATCCTTGAAATGTTTGTATAGTTTCTTGTAAATTAGAATCATTTGTTTAAAATACGTTGAGACTGCTTTACTGCTTGCTTAAGTTTGGTCATCTTCTCCTTTACTACCTGTTTGGAGTTAAGTGTTATAAATAATATGTAAATATTTTATATATTATATTTGATATCGTTTAAGTGCTGTATTTTCTAAACCCTGATTACAGTGTATTTGTTTGAAAACTATATTACAATCTTATACTTAGTACCATCTAAATATTTAGTTGTGAAGTATATTATGTGTGAAGATCACTAAATAATAATTTTTATGTGCCGATCTTGAATCAGGAAAAGAGGCCTTGTTTCGGGAATGGCCATGCATATTTGTTGTGTTTTATTTAAGTGCTAGTGCTCACAGCTGAAACAGGTAAGCATACTTTTAAGCAGGAGTGTTGCTTTGTCTTTTTGTATTTTAAACCTTTGATATATGTCGTTTTGCTTTGTTTATAATTGATTTATGTGGGGTTCCTTTCCTTTTTTTTCTAACAGACGTTTCTGGTAACAAGAAAAACAGGGAAGTCTGAAGTTTCCCTTAATGAAGTGGTGTTAATTATAGACAATTCTATGACTTTCTAGTTGCCTATTTTTTTGACTGATGATTAGTTATTGTGAAGAAAGGAGGGAATGGGTTTGGTCCAATCCCCAGGGTTATTTGGGTTTCCTGTTTGAATTGAGATAACACTGGTGCATTGTTAGGAGTTTCTCTTTGGGTTGTGTTTAGCAACTAATATTTCACATTTTCTACTTATTCAGTTAAACATTTGTTTTTTGAGAATTTGACTTGTTCAGTCAACCATTTTTTTCTTTGATAATTTGACTCATTTAGTTATTCCCTTTATTCTTAAATAAATATATCTGAGATAATTGTTATGTGTAAGTTGCACAGAGGTCGGTTGGTTGGTTAAGAGAGAGAAGTTGAGAGAGTGAGAGAGAGAAAGGGGTTGATTGATAGGGGCTTGGAGACGGAACTCTCTTGTGCATACACACTCAGCTTCTTTTTCGCTGAGCAGCCAACAAAGGGAAGTTTGTTTGGTTCCAGAAGGTAGTGTCTAGAGGGAGGGTGAGTTTTTGCTCTTTGCACGGGGTGAATCCTTTTCCTTCCTTGAGGGGGTGAATCCTTCCCTTCTTTTTTTCCCTCTTGCCGTCTCCTCCATGTAGCCTTGAAAACAAAACTTCAATGCCTTGTCATTAATAGTAGAAAATCAGCTTAAATCTGCAGTCGATCATGAGTGTGAGAGGAGATGATTTACGCCTGTAGGGTGTTTTGTAAAGATTTTGTTTTATTTTAACGTGAAGAGGAAATAAATATGGTCATTTTTTTTTTTTTTTTTTTTTTTTTTTTTTAGTATTTGTGTAAGCTTTCCTGGAGTTTTGGAGAATGCTTTAGAATATTTTAGAGGCTCTTGATTAACTTGTGATTTGGAGCTCAGGTTTCGACCACACCTTGATGTTCCCTTGATGGCAGGTGTTGAACAAGACAGAGTCGTCATAGCTCCTATGGCTTCGGTTGTCTGGCCTTCTTTTAGCCCGGGTTTTTTTTATAACCCTTAGAATGTTTCCTTTTTTGCGGGTTCATTAGACAATTATTTGGAGTCTACATTAGTCACAGTTGTTACAGGTGACACAGGAACAGTCAACAGTGCAATTGGCTTTTCTTTTCCCCTTTTGAATGTTAGTCGTCGCTGCTGTAAGTTTTAATTGAGGAAGTCACGAGAGAATTTGAATTTTTTTATTTATTTTTCTCTCTCAAACAGTTTGTTTTGTTTATTTTATATAGTTCACTCCGTGATCTGGAATA
>NC_087207.1:80234282-80236782 GCF_015104395.2 Macrobrachium nipponense
TATATTCTTTCCTGATCGTGTCCTTCATCTCTTGGTGTTTTATATCCCATCCTTCCATTATTCCAAGGTATTTGTATCCTGTCTCATCTATGTGTTTGATGTTGCTCCCATCTGTAGCTTTATCCCTTCAGTTCTCGTTACTTTGCCTTTTTGTATGTTGACTAAGGCGCATTTTTCTAATCCAAACTCCATCCTGATGTCCCCAGATACAATCCTTACAGTCTGGATTAGGGTATCTATTTCCTTGATGCTCTTACCATACAGCTTGATGTCGTCCATGAACATCAGATGGTTGATTCTGTTGCCTCTTTTCTTGAGTTGGTACCCGGCATCCATCTTCTGTAGTACTTTTGTCATGGGAATCATGGCTACTACGAAGAGTAGTGGGGACAGTGAGTCTCCTTGGAAGATCCCTCTCCTGATATTAACCTCTGCTAGTCTTATTCCAGAGCTTGTTAGTATTGTATTCCAGTTGCGCATTGTATTTTTGAGGAAGCTGATGGTGTTTTCCTCTGCCCCATATATTTTCAGGCATTCTATTAGCCATGTGTGTGGTATCATGTCGAAGGCTTTCTTATAGTCTATCCATGCCATGCTTAGGTTGGTTTTCCTTCTCCTACTGTTCTTCATTATCATTTTGTCTATCAGGAGCTGGTCTTTTGTGCCCCTACACTTCCTTCTGCAGCCTTTCTGTTGGTGGGGGATGGTGTTTTGTCTCCTCTAGGTAGTTGTATAGCCTTTCACTGATGATACCTGTTAGTAACTTCCACATTATTGGTAGGCAGGTGATAGGCCTGTAGTTACTGGCTATAATTCCCTACCTCTGTCTTTTTGTACTAAGGATGTTCTTCCTGTGGTCATCCATTTGGGCGCTTGATGATTTGAGATACAATGTTGGATTTGTTCTGCTATTCGTGGGTGTATGCCTTGAAGTTTTTGAGCCAGAATCCATGGCTTCATCGGAACCTGGGGCTTTCCAGTTGGGCATTTTCTTTAGTTGGTGTCTGACTGTGTCTGTCCGTGATCTCTGTGAATCTGTGATTCTCCCTGTTTCTTCTTCCTTGACTTCTTGGAGCCATGTTGCATGTTTGTTGTGTGATACCGGATTGCTCCATATGTTTTCCCAGAGTCTCTTACTTGGTTCGGCTTCCGGAATTTCTGGTGGTTGTCTTCCCCATCTTAGTTGGCTGTATAGTCTTTTCTGGTTGGGTTTCCGAATAGTTTGTTCTGTTGGTATCCCTTATTCCTGTTCATGTACCGTTGGATCTTATGTGCTTTGGCCTTAAGCCTCTGTTTTACATCTTCTATTGTGTTGTTTATTCCCCTCTCTTGTACTTTGTATTTCTCGTTTAGTTCCTCCCTTGTTTTCTTGCTTCTTAGCCTTTTTTCTGCCATCTCTTTCAGTTTACTCAAGTCAGATCTCATCACCATGATTTGTTTTTCCAGGCGCCTTTTCCAAGGAGGTTGCTGTTTTGGTTTCTGTTGGGTTGGTTGTGCTGGTGGTGTTGGTGTTCGAATCCCCATCAGTTCTGCTACTAATCTTGCTCCTGCATATGTCAAGTTATTTGTTTCTGTGATACTGGTGGTGTGTATTATGCCCATTATTTCATTGACTTCACTTGTTTTCCCCCTTAATTTCTTGGTGTTGTAGGCTTTCATGGAGGGGATCTTTGTTCTCTTTGTATCTGGCTCCATCCATTGTCTAATCTATTATTATTATTATTATTATTATTATTATTATATTATTATTATTATTATTATATTATTATTATTATTATTATTATTATTATTATTATTATTTTATTATGACATATGCAATCTTTTGAACTTTGTCCCACAAATTCACCAAAATTTTTAATATGCTAACAACTAAATGAAACAAATGAATTGTTTATAATATATATATATATATATATATATATATATATATATATATATATATATATATATATATATATATATATATATATATATATATATATATATATGTATATATATATGTGTGTGTGTGTGTGTGTGTGTGTTTTTGTGTGTGTGTACATATATATATATATATATATATATATATATATATATATATATATATACTATATATATATATATATATATATATATATATATATATATATATATATATATATATATATATATATATATATATATATGTATATATATATATATATATATATATATATATATATATATATATATATATATATATATATATATATATATATATATGACTGGTAAAAAATGTTCTGTAACCAACAGACTTCCATCTAATAAAAGGAGCCCATAAAAACACCAAAATGTAGAGAGAAAAGTACTATATTTCAGAGACTGTTGTCTCTCTCTTCGGTATATGAATGAGAAAAGTTTACAGAAAAGGTGGTATTTATACAAGAGATCCGTTCACAAGTAAGCCAATTTAGGTCACCCCCGCTGATAATCTTCCTTTAATCTTCTCAAGCGTTGGTTGAATGAAAACTTCGTCGACGAC
>NC_087207.1:80241782-80244282 GCF_015104395.2 Macrobrachium nipponense
ACAGGCACTCAAGAGCCAACTAATTGCTTGCAGTCGGGTAAGAAAAGTTTCTGAGAACAATTATATTGTCGAATGTGAATAGAGGAATGTGATGTGAGACAGTAAATGAAGACAACACCCATGGAAACAGACACGCATATAAAGTACACACACACACACACACACGCATATATATATATATATATATATATATATATATATATATATTATATATATATATATATATATATATATATATATATATATATATATATATATATATATATATATATATAGTATATATATATATATATATATATATGATATAAAGATAAATGCCACAAAGGAAAAATAAACGAAGGAGGTCTGCAAGATCTTTCGACTTTAAAAGTCCTTTACTGAGCAGATACTGACATAAAATACGAGAAAAGACAATACAAGGAGGTTCGTATAACTGACAGATAGGGATTATAAAGGGATTAGTACCTACTATGAGATTCAGGGCCTCTGTAACACGGTTTTTTCGCAATAACTTTTTATCTATGCATTTCATAAATATAACGCTTATTCAGAATACACATTATATCTGCACATAAATTTTGACTGTATTCTGCATTACGTAGGTTGAATAAACTTAGTACTTATAATGTAAAAGTGACTTTTTTTGAAGACGGGCCAACTTACTCAGAGAAAAGGTTTCGAACGCAATCGTTACGTAACTTATGACAGCATTTCTTCCCTCTTTCTCGATGGATGATTGGCTATACGTAACGAAGGCTAGACCTCTGGCAACAATGACATACAAATTTAAATACAAGCAAAGCAGTACACTTTTATGAACTCTGAAGCCTCTCCACTGATAATTGTCATAATGAACAAACCAACAAAATATGTTAATAATACAAAAACACTTCGATTATTAGTCTAATTCACAAAATAAGTGTCCCAAGAAATTACAGTCTACTTTATAGGTCACAATCAGATTGACAAGATGTAGGGAATAGTTGGTAATTTTCAAAAACATAGTAGACAAGGTTGATTTGATAACTGCTATATCCAATGTCAAGCAATTTTTATTCATTGGCTATCTACCTATTTACTGAAAAAAATAGCCGGTACCGTATTTTGGCTTTAAACCTTCACCAATAATAATCGTCAGAATGATGACTTCACGAGGCTCCACCCACTTTGGCCTCGTTATAATTCAGGATAACACTGAAGGCTATCATGGGCATTGTTGGATTAGAAATTTTACTTCTGGCTATAAAAACTCATTTCTCGAGCAGTGTAAGAAATGCTAAATGATCCTCAAGGATCCCAGCAGTTGGCCTAAACGTTTTAATTCATGTATATTACTGACTATTACTTCAGTAGTATTGCTATGCTAGTACCCCATCCACATCTATGTATCGTTCCGCCATTCATATAGTCTTTATATCCAGCACGCCGTACGGCCTAAAGAAGAAGAAAAAAAATTATTGGATGATCTGTTGGTCTGCTGGAGATTTTAGCACTTATAAGCTTGTATTTTCATTGGATAAAAATTTTATTTTAACAAAAATAGTTATATAAAGGCTGATTACATACAATTTCTCTCTTTCTCTCTCTCTTGGTGGCATAATGAATAGTTAATGGAAATGTTCAAAATCCCGAATGACAATACAAGTATTATAATTACGTTACGCTAAATACAAATCAGACCATAAATATTGGATTTAAACTATAAACTGAAAAATTACCTATTCAGGCTATAGTAAGTATGGCCACGGGCTTTCTCTTGACTGTATAAAGTTACAAGTCGTAAGACAAATGAGTTTTGCAACCACGGGGAAAATGTTCCAAATCCTGTAACCATTCTTGACTGCTATGGGTTTCAGAGCCGATAGAACAAGGTGAATGAAGTTTCTGTCAGGCGGATGGGCGGGACAACATTTCGTAAAACGGTGTTTACCTTGCTTACGTAATGAATGTTTTTTTGAATCTTGGCTCGTAATCATTGGCCATTTGCGTCGGCTAGAGAATTTTTACTCTATAGAAATTAAAACTATTGGGTTTAGGTTGTTGATAATGCTGACAAAAATTTGTGTGTGGTTGTAAAATATACATATATCAACTTTCAGCTACATCCGATGCTGTGATAAGAAGCAAAGTCCAAAAAAAACGTGTTACAGAGGCCCATGAAATCTCATAGTAGAATCCGACACACCTGGAAGATAAGAAACCTTCTCAACAAGCATAAACAATGGGTGCATTTATCTTTATTTATGGATTATCACGTTCCTAATTTCTTTCGTGATTCAGTTATACCATACATATATATATATATATATATATATATATATATATATATATATATATATATATATATATATAGATATATATATATATATATATATATATATATATATATATATATATATATATATATATATATATATATATATATATATAATCCACACTTCAAAGGGTACTATAGCAGGCAGGAGAAGGGCGCAGGAAACATAAATACACATCCATTGAT
>NC_087207.1:80251782-80254282 GCF_015104395.2 Macrobrachium nipponense
TCTGCCACCCTTGCTTGCCACCCTTCTCGACTGAGAAGCTCCAATACATTAACGATTGACAAAGTGTTGATAAATAAATACACCCCTAAATAATACTACAAGTAAATACCTAATACAATCAGGTGTAAAAATGTTGGCCAAAACAAACTCCCACACTAATGAACACTCACAGGCACGATAAATCCTGTCACAGTCGCCAATTTGTAATGGTAAATTTAACCTCCATAATATACACATGCAAAGTTACTGAAACAAGTATTCATAAAACAGGATGCGAAATCCACAATGAGTGAAATCGTACCACAAGGTGTGCAAAATTAATTCAATGGGGGAAAATAAACACTAGAGCAATTACTTATTTCAATACATAAATATGAAAACAGAAATGACACCTGATCCTTGAAATACAAAAGCAATATGAAAACCAAATATCCTTAATTAAACACATCAAACACACGCACACAACTACTAACAGAATGCAACACACTCAAACACAAAAGGAGGGGGGTCCAGAAAGGAGGAGCAAAAAAGGTAAAAAGAAAGCAATAGCCTAACAAATACTGGCCTATATCCTAACATGGTCTTTGAAATATATAGCCGTGATCTACTCAAATTAAAAATCTCCACATCTGGAAACTAACACAGGGCGGTTGGAAGATAAGGGCCCAATCACATCGCTGGCTATACTTCCATTAACACATGGGCCGTTATCCAAACAAATGCAGTGTATGTAACACATAAAAGGGGTATAAATACCATACCATTGGACAGCGAGGTCCCCTTGGCTTTTAATAACTGGACCAAGGTGTAGCAGGGTAAACAGAAGGTAAATCCTGAAGCTGCAAGCAAGTACAGATCCAATATAGTATATGTGCAGGATGTTAGTATCCTCAAAGCAGTAGTCAAAATCAAAGCAGCAGTCAAAGTAAGTCAATAAATTGCCTAGGTGAAGGTTTAGAGAACAACTGTCTCAAACTCCCACAGGAGTAGTACACTATCCCTCGGCCACCTGGGGAGGGGGGGAGAGCGGGATGGGGAGAAAAGCCACACACACCCTCAAAACATGAAAAATACAAAACAATCATTGGCCAAAATGTGAAACAAATAAACCAAAAGAGAGGAGGAAACAAGCTAACAGACTAATACAATATTTTTAACATTCAATATTTAACCAATAACACTAATTAAATATAGTGAAAGGACAACAAGATGCCACAGAAATCCCGTCAATGATGCAAACCAAATGAGTCGGTTCTAATTCCTGAAATTTACAGAGGACTAAAAGAGAATTTCAGGTATTTCATTGCTGTTTGGCACAAAAGTCCAGTGATTGCAATGAACGCTGAAAGTCTTTAGCCATGTAAAGCGCAGGGGTATGTATTGACCGCACGAACCGGCTTCCTTGACGCTGCAAAACTGAATCAGCCGCCGACCCTTAACTCACAAAGGGTTAAAAAGCAGTTATAAAGTCTTATCACAAAAAAGTGGGTTTGTATACCAATTATATCAATCACAATTAATTAATAATATCAAACACAGTACATTCAAAACATATAAAAGAATGATCCCACCGGGAAACTCGTGATAAATAACCAGTCAGCAAGAGCTCTCAAACACACGTCTTCACTCGAAGACAAACGCAAAGTAAAATATATATAATAGTATCTTATATATATATATATATATTCTTATAGATAATATTAATATATATAATATATATATTTTATATCTATATATTATAACTATATATATATAATATATATATAATATATATATGTATATAATATATATATTATTATATTATATATAAGTTGTATATATGTATAGGAATAATATATATATATACATATATATATATAATCTATATTAATATATATAATATTAATGTATATATATAATTATCAATTCAAGCTACAAATGTCCTTTAATATCTAAATTCACTTTACCTCCCAAATGATATATTTTCATATATGTACCGAAGGGGAATTTTTTAATTCGATCCCATGGGGACGAAATTATTATCAATTAAAAAATTCCCCTTCGGTACATATATGAAAATATATCATTTGGGAGGTAAAGTGAATTTAGATATTAAAGGACATTTGTAGCTTGAATGATATATAAATGGATCACGTTCGATGTGATAATTATTCATAACAAAAAGCTACGTGCTGTCAAACGCTCGAATTGGCCAACATGGTAGACGGGGTTTCATATCGATTCTAATTACGAAAGCACCCAGGTCGAGGGTGATTTGTAAGGTCAGAATCGATATGAACTTATAGCGTCTCTGTTGGCTGATTGGATAGCGTCACTGACTGTCCTGATTTCGTCCCCGTCCACTTAGGAAGCGGTGGTTCGATCCCATGGGGGGACGAAATTAGACGAAATTTATTACCAAGTTAAAAAATTCCCCCTTCGGTACATATATGAAAATATATCATGTGGGAGGTAAAGTGAATTTAGATATTAAAGGACATTTGTAGCTTGAATTGATATA
>NC_087207.1:80259282-80264282 GCF_015104395.2 Macrobrachium nipponense
TGGTCCCCGTTAGGCCCGTTGTTTCCAAACTTTTTTTATGGGTGATTTGGAAGAAGAAGTTTCAAATAATTTCCCAAAGAACTTTGAACCAATATATTACAGAAGATATGTTGATGATACATTTGCCTTATTCTAACATTCCTGGCAATGTCAATTATTTTTAGAATAAGTTAATAACATACATCCTAACATAAAATTTACTTTAAAACGAGACAAGGACAACACTCTTGCAGTTTTAGATGTTAAGGTTAAGACATAACCACAGTTTTAGTACTTCTCTTTTTCGGGAAAATACTTTTACAGGTCTAGGCAGCAACTTTTTTACCTCGTGTTTTGATTCTTTTAAAATACATGCAATCACTATTCTTGTTTTAAGAGGACTTAGATATACTTCACGTTGCGCCTTTTTTCATATTAAAATTGAATTTCTACTTGAGTATTTCATAAAAAACCCTTTCTCAAGAAATTTAGTTTTTAATATTTTCTATAAAATGTTAGCAAAGTTTGTTTCCAAATCTACATTGAACTTTAACGTTCCAAACTTAACTATTTAATCCCCAATTCCTTTCATTCACTCCGAAGTTTTACGTTCCAAAGTTAAACAAACTACTGAAAACAAACTAGGATTTTTTAAATTAAATATCATTCATATGAACCCTAAGAAAATTGGAGGTTTCTTTACTTATAAGGACAAGCTTCAAGAATTCATGAGATCCAACATAATGTATAAATTTCAAAGCAAAAGATGCCTTGGTAATTACAGTGGATCCTCTCGAAGACTGTTGTCGACTCGGTATTTTAGCCATCTAGGTCTTAGTTATGGGACAGGGTCAAGAATATCCAATCCTAAATTTTCTAATATTAGGAATCGTGCATCCAAATGCAAAATTACAGTTGAATTTTTTTTTTCAATAATGGGAACTACTAAACAAACAACCCACTTAACGACCCTTAAGTCTATTTATCAAGCACCTTTCTCCAGGGTGAACTCTAATGCTTCTTCGTCTCCTCTCTCTCTCTGGCCTAAGTGTTGTCTGGGAATGTGAGAACGATTGCGGTCACTGAGCTATTTTCCTTTTCTTGAAGAGGTAGCCTTCCTCATTGTTTTTATTTTAAGTTTAAATTATTTAATTTTAAGTGAATTTTTTGGTAACATTTTGTGCTTTTATCTTGCAATTTATTATTCAAAAAACTTTTAATAATTGCAGACTGATTATGTGTTGAACCAACATGAAACGTATCGCATAATTAAAGCATGTTTCTTAGACTGTTGTCTTC
The DNA here is from genome assembly GCF_015104395.2 of Macrobrachium nipponense. Classification (NCBI taxonomy): domain Eukaryota; kingdom Metazoa; phylum Arthropoda; class Malacostraca; order Decapoda; family Palaemonidae; genus Macrobrachium; species Macrobrachium nipponense. Next base: position 80,260,561 of record NC_087207.1, read on the forward strand.
CTGGGACTCATATATATATATATATATATATATATATATATATATATATATATATATATATATATATATATATATATATATATATATGTGTGTGTGTGTGTGTGTGGGTGTGTGGGTGGGTATGGTGTGTGTGTGTGTGGATGTGTGTGTGTGTGCATTAAGCTACAAACGTGCATTAATATCCAATTCGCCCTACCCCGGAATTAATATATTTTCATGCGTGTAATAATTTCGTCCTCTTGTGGTTTCAAACCAGCGCCCAGCGGGCAGAGGAGAAATCAGGACTTCAGTGAGTTATCGTCTTAGCCAATAAGTGAGTCGATAGCATCTCTGCAGTCCTCATTTCTCGTCTGTCCGCTGGTCGCTAGTTCCAACCCACGAGAGTACGAAATTATTAAACTTGTCAACTAAATAATTCTCCTTTGGATAACATATATGAAAATAAATTAATACCGAGGTTGAGCGAATTGGATATTAAAGGACATTTGCAGCTTACTGCATGTATATAAATCACGGTGATGTGATAAAAAATTCATATATAAATATATATATATATATATATATATATATATATATATATATATATATATATATATATATATATATATATATATATATATATATATATATATATGTATATATATTTTATGTGCAGTTTCCATGGGTGTTGTCTTCGCTTAGTGTCTCACATCACGCTCTTCTATTCACATTCATCAATATAATTGTTCTTCAGAAACTTTTCTTACCCTACTGCAAGCAATTAGTTGGCTCTTGAGTGCCTGTTACTAGTTAAGTTTTTATGAAATACTTTTGCGAAAGCATACTTTAGTGAATTTGTTATTAGAACAAATATTAACTTAATAAATAACATTTGCCTTTTGTCGGTCATCGTAAATATTCACTCACACATCCACTCGTATATTCACTGAATAGATTTTTATATATATCAAAGATGATTTTATGAAAATGACAATCCTATCAAATAAAAATAAATTGTCCAAAAGGTATTACGCTTGGTTTCAAGCCTGTCTCGATATCATCTAAGTCTTTCGTAAGTGATGATATTTGATTGCATAGGTTTTAACTCAAAATTCACTAGCTGGTAACTAATATGCAGTATATATATTTTTTATTTCAATGTGAAATTGTATTTTATAAATTGAGGCCATAATATGTTTCATTAATGCGAAATCTGTCATATTTATCAAAACTGCAAGAAAATATTATGTGCTGCCAAATTCATAGAATCAGTGGCGAAACATTTCAAAAACTTTCGGTTCTCCAACATTGATGCGTTCAAGAAGGAAAAGTCTTCACAAAACCTTGGTTCAAATGTATAAATAATATAAAAAAAAATTGAAAAAAATATTGTCATAACACTTATTACATTTGAATTGGAACCATAGAATTTTGAATAGTCCTACTTGATTATTTTTACCACTCAAACCTGGAAAAAAAGATAAAAATAAAAATATGAACGTGTTACTGTAGTGAAACGCATCCACCGATATCAACGGGTTGTCAGCACCTGTGTGTTGCAATCATTTGAATGGCTGGTACATGATTCAGCAATTTGGAGGCAATTAAATACTTTAGAAAAATCTAATGTGATATCTATCAAAATTAATTGTATTTTTGTAAAAAAAATTCTTCAAAAATAATGTTTCACTAGTAAATATTTCCTATATAATTACATTTTTGCTAATGCCAAGTTCATAGGCGAGGGCTTGTTAATTTTCTTTCCTTTCTAAAAAATATGTTGCACTCAGCAATCACATTGATATATTAACAATAATTGGCCAGAAAGCATATGTATAGCTATTGTACTACATTCTTACACTTCAAGTGAGTTTATGAATTATTCAATTATACTCTAAAAGCAAACAGGGCTTTCAAGAAAATATATTTCTTTAAATTGCTGCATAATAAATATTTAGATTAATAGATTTCTTCTCGATATAATTTAATGAATCGTCATCTCTTGCTCTTCATAAAACAGGTAATCTCTAAGACTACATCGGCAGTTATTGATATTATATGTAAGAAAAAACATAGATTATTTATGTTGAGCGTATTATCAATTCACAATATAAAGGTAGATCAAAATATAGCTAAAATTTCAAAATAAAATTCAAAGGAAACGCCTTGTAATTCACATTCCTCTTTTGAAAATTTTATGACTATTAAACGTTGTAGATCTACTTATATGTTGCAGAGGAAGTCACAAGTTAAGCAACTTGGCAGTGTCGAGACGTCTAACCTACATCGGACAGGGCTATGAGGTAGGCAAAATAAAAATAGATAAGTAAGTAAATTCATGTCATATAAATTAAGAATTATACCAATGCGTAAAAGAAATGATAATCATATACCGATAATAAGAGAGTGTTAGCTGTCAATTTGCACACTTACCGACATATATGGCATTGAAAATATAAAAGGAATATAAGTTTTACACTATTAGACAACTGACTATGCAGAATCTAAGATTTCGGACCATGTAAAAAAAATCATGTTTTATCACTTATGAGCATTGCTGTACATCTAATACTAATCTCCATCTGCTGTGAACTTGGTTGTAAATGCAAGATACGGATGGGTAAACTTTGGAAGAGAAGAATCCGATGATACGAATCTTGCCGTTGAGAGTTGCAAGTCTAGACAAAATGTATTTGGTATGATTGTTGGATTGCCTGAAGACGCATCAGGTAGCAGCGGTATCAATATAAGTGAGAACTGGTTGAAATGAGGAAAAGAGGATAATATCACAGACGTAAACACACGATATATATATATATATATATATATATATATATATATATATATATATATATATATATATATATATACAAATTTAGTATGGCAATGGGAAATCCTCTTTCGTTCTCCTGTAATTTAATTTTTAACTGTCTTATATTTGTAGATAATATTTTTAGTCTATGGCCTCTAGCCGAAGTGTAATGAATTTCTTTTCAAACTGAACAATTTAGTACCTTCCATTAGTTTTACTTAGGAAGAAGACGTGATGGTTTGTCTCTGTTTTTTAGATGTAAAGAGTTTTTATATCGGACAATATAGGAAGGAACTTGAGACCAGAATTAAATAACATAGACAAATGTTGAAAGATTTTTACACATTAATAATTTCAATCTTATGATTCATGGGAGGGAGCAAAACTTATTTTATATTGTAATAATATAACTCGAAAAAATTGTATTGAATATGGTTTGGTTAAATATCACGTGACTTAATGAATGTAAGCAAGGGTATGTACAAAATAGACCCATTTATTGTTAACCTACTGTAATTGTTTTAACCGGACATTGAATGCTTGTGATTAAATTTTATTTAGCTTTTATGTTTACTTTGTTAGATGTTCTCGGTGTTTTTAGCATTGTACTTATTTTTCCTGTGGCCTTGCTTAGATACACTGTCACACGGTATGTAGTTAAGTTGAGTATATCTTAGTTTTACCAGACCACTCAGCTGATTGAACAGCTCTCCTAGGGCTGGACCAAAGGATTAAATATTTTTACGTGGCCAGGAACCAATTGGTCACCTAGCAACGGAACCTACAGATTATTGTGGGATCCGAACCACACTAAATCGAGAAATGAATATCTGTCACCAGAAATAAATTCCTCTGATTCCGCGTTGGCCGAGCTGGGATTCGAACTTTGGACCACCGGGTTGGCAGCCGAGCGCAAAAACCACTCGTCCAG
>NC_087207.1:80266782-80278008 GCF_015104395.2 Macrobrachium nipponense
CTTTGGTTCTGATACCCAAGTGTGACGGTTTAAGATGGAAGGCTCCCCACGGCAGCAATTAAGTGCTCAGACATGAGAAGTCATATTCAATGCCCGCGAGTACTTCAAAAGGGAGAAAGAAAACAAAACTGTTATGCATGGTTTTGACAAGGCAGTACAACATACAATGGATGCAACTAAGCAATGCAGAAGTACGATATATCGCATTTGTACGGAAGGAAAAGACAACTTAGAAGAAAATGAAGCTCCCGTTTTTAACGTAAAAAATAGGAAAAAGACCACCAACTGTAACAAACATCGATGAGATCAGTGTGTTTTACAAAGAACAGTTCTTAATTATTAAGTCGGAAAGGAAATGCCAACGCTGGATAGCATTCTACTTTAAGAATAATAGAAAATATTGGATTTAGTGGATGCAGAGAATCTTTACGTAAGATACTTAAAGAAATTGGATTTAAATACGGAGGAGATAAAAGGCGGAAATTTCTACTGGAGAGAAGTGATATTGCAAGTGCCCGGACCAAGTTCCTACGTGAAATGAAAAATATTAGGGGTACAGGAAATTAGTCTGTTATATTTCTGGATGGAACCTGGATTAATCAGACTTATACAGTCACCAAGTGTTGGATAGATGAATGTTCGACAGCAGTAACTGGAATAAACCCACCAAACAAGAAAGGGAGTAGAATAATAATTTTGAATGCTGGATCTGAGCAAGGATTCGTGCCAAATGCACAGTTGGTATTCCAAGCAAAGAACGACGGTGACTATCACCACCAAATGAATCACATTGTATTCGAAAAAGGGTTCCGAGAGCAGCTCCTGCCCAATATACCACGACAGTCCGTTATAATTATGGACAACGCATCATACCATGTCAGTGCAAAGTGACAGAGCTCCTACCATTGCAATCACAAAGGTTGCGATCCAGGACTGGTTAAGAAATAAAGGTGAAAATTCCCCCAGAGTATCTGACGAAGTGTGAATTGCAGAAATGGTGAAGGCAGTGAAACATGTAAATGCTCCAAAATATGTCATCGACAAGATAGCTTTGGAAAAAAGGCCACAAGGTCGTAAGGCTGCCACCTTATCACTGCCATTATAGTGCAATTGAACTCATTTGGGAAAAGGTTAAAAACTATGTAACCAAAAGGAATACATTTTAAAATGGCAGATCTAACATCTTTGCTGCATGAGGCACTGTCATGCGTGACAACCGAAAATTGGAAAAATGCCGTTAATCATGTTAAGAACATCATTATAAAAGACAGAGAATTATATTGCTGTGAATCAGTTTGTTGATTCATTTGTTATAGAAGTAACTTCATCTGATAAAGAGTAGTACACCGTACACATTAATGCTGAAAAACACTGGAAAATTATCTTGATTTAATTTAATGAAAACTTTTGTTTTATTTTGTTGTTTAGTTTTATCCTGTGATGGTAAACACCACATATTTTTATAAACAATTTATTTTTATGGGAAAAATCTTTATTGATTTCACTGATACATTTGTTTTATCTCCTTGTTTCTATGGTAGAGGTTTGATCCTCATATGAAAATTTAGTTCCTCTTAACCTAAGACAGTGCCTTATTTTAAAGAAAATGTCTATTAATTTTATCGTTTCATTATCCTAACATCCAGAAATTGTTTTAATGGAGAAAAATATTATTTTATGAAAATATTTGATGTTTGGCACATTCATCAATTCTACAACAAATATAGTAAGAGAGAGAGAGAGAGAGATGAGAGAGAGAAGAGGAGGAGAGAGAGAGAGAGACGAGAGAGAGAGAGAGAGAGAGAGAAAGGAATGACTATGCCAGGCTACAGATATCTTCAAGAACCTGACTACACATTTGATAATGTTCAAGTATAAACTGATTCAATCAGAATTCAAATTATTTAAAGAATAAAAGGTAAACCTTTATGAGTAATAAAGCTCGGAAACATTTAGTACATAAGATTCCAGTATTGTACTGAACTAGATTGATAGTAGGGTACAGAACGTTAATTTTATTTTTTCTTTTAGATTGGATCCCCTAAAAGTTGTAGAAAACTGTGATCTGTATTAAAGGACACTTACTTGTCTCCCGTACTTTATATGGTGGGCTACTCGAACTCTTCCTAAAAATGTTTTTACATGAATGTTTTTAAAATAAACAAAGCAATCAACTTTATGAGCTGTTTTCGAAACACAAGGTCAACGTAATCCATAACAGCCATTCAGTGTTTTGTGTGACTGGAAAGATTCAGATTATGGGATTAAAAAGGAAATTTTACGACCGTATTAAAGGACCCGGATTGGAAGGATGCTGGGATTAGCTTGAGTCAGATTAAAAGTCTTGAGGAAGTTTGGCATCGTCGCAAACCATACTCGATGTATCATGAACATTCTAGAACTGACTCTAGCAATTCACTCACTGCTGATAAAATTCCCAGGTATGTTAGACGCTAAGGACCTGACCGTGTAAAATGTCGGGAGATCTCGCTCGTGTAAGGGAGGCCATCCTCAAAGCCATCGAGATTACCCCCGACAGGTGGTGACAAAAATATGGAGGAGCATGCTGAAGTAATCCGGGCAGACGTGGTCGGAATGTGGGTGGCGAAGAAGACGCCCATCCTCTAAAGGTGATAAGACCAACGCTGTTTCTACCGACAAGATCCTTGAGTTTTTCCAACCAGAGATTTCTTATCCTATGCCACTCTGAACTTGTCCCTTACTTGGTGGATAAGAATCCAAAGGACAATTGCTGTAGGTGGGCGGATTGTTGGGACACCCACCCACCAAACAACAAGTTCCCTAAATAAGAAAATTCACCCTGTTATTCCCCCTCTCGCCAGCTCTCAGACGACACAGCTCCCAAATAACCTGCCGTGGAGTCCTGTGAGGGCATTGTAACAAACCGGGACACTCCTCAGAGCAGTGCCACTCTAAATAAGATCCTCCACCGTCGACTCCTGCTCCCCCATAGAATGGACATCACAAAATAATAACAAGAATAACAGCCATTGGCAGCGGACCAACCGGCCAAAGTCTGATTATAGCAGGAGCTTTGTGACTCCTGCAAAATGCACAGGCACACCTCTTCATGGGTTCATTGCTCCAAAGGGCCCATTAAATGTAAAATTTATTCCTGATAATCCACTCACAACTGGCTCCATGTTTTAGATTTAAAGATCATTTATGCCCCCTCATGTCCTCTCGTATAGTGTACAAATATTCTAGTCCCAGATGAAGTCTGGGAACTGACGTGGGTTCTTCTCAGAGGATGATGAGGGTTCTCATAGACTGCCACAAGGGAGTTAGTTTCCGCACTGAGGTTCACTATCAAAACAATCCAGTACACTTGAACATAGTAAAAAATGTAAAGTCTTATTAAAAAATGATGATTTTATTATTGCGGATCAAAACTCCAGAACAAATGAATTATTGATTCTCGATTCTTTTCATCAAACACCTTCTGCAGTTCAACAACCAGTCCACCTCTACTCCCCTGTATCTTTCTTAGCCTATTTTTTTATTATACCTTCTGTTAGTTTTTGTTTATCTCTTACCACGTAAATCTACCCAGTGTTCTACAACTAATTTTCAACTTTGTATTTTCCTAATTTAATCTTTTCTTCTTCTTGTCTGAATTTTAATTAGCCATATTGTGCTATTAATTTTGCGTGATGTTTTTATCACTTGTTAGTGTATTTTTACCTATGTGTAAAGTTTTGGTTTTCATTGTAAGTAGCTAGTTTGTAAATGATTCCTAGATAACTTTCAAATTCATTTAATTTATATATATATATATATATATATATATATATATATATATATATATATATATATATATATATATCTTTTCTTCTTCTTCTTCTTCTTTCCCAGCTTGTTCCCATTTCTATATGGGGTCGCCATTTCGGATGAGCCGTTTCCATCTATTTCTATCTTGTGCTTCTGCCACATCAACTTCCCTTCTCATGTAAGTCTCCTCTCACACAGTCCTTCCATCTCTTTCTTGGTCTCCCTCTTTTTTTCTTCTTCCTTGCACCTCCACCCCCATAGTATGTCTCCCAGTGTGGTCCTCATCTCTCCTCACAGGTGTCCATACCATCTCAGCCTCAGCTCCTGCACTTTCTTTGATACTTCCACCACCTTAGTTGACCCCCTTATGTAGTCATTTCTGATCCTATCCACTCTTGTTACCCCAGACATCCACCTAAGCATTCTCATTCTGCCACATCCATCTTCTTCTGCTCTGCTTTTCTCATGCTTGCTGTTTCCGTACCATACAGCATTGCTGTTCTTACCACCGTCTTGTGAAATTTTCCTTTTAACCTAAGCGGCACTCTTTTGTCACAAAGAACTCCCGAGGCCGCTCTCCAGTTGTTCCAGCCTGCCTGTACCCGATGTTTTACTTCTTCTTCCATACTTCCTCCAGCGTTAACAAATGATCCCAAATACTTAAACTTATCAACTCTCCTTATTTGCTCTCCACCAAGCTGAATACTTTCTCTATCATCCCCCTCAGTGGTGGTACACATATATTCTGTCTTGGATCTACTTATTCTCATTCCTCTGCCCTCCAGTACTTGTCTCCATCTTTCCAATTTCACTTCCAGATCTTCCCTGCTCTCTGCACACAGAACAATATCATCCGCATACAATATGTTCCATGGTACTGTCTCCCTTACTTCCTCTATTATAACATCCATCACTATGTTAAAGATTAAATGGGCTCAGAGCCGACCCCTGGTGTAATCCTACTCTCACCTCAAAACCTTCTGTCTCCCCAACACTGCTCCTCACTCTGGTAAATACATTCGGTACATCTCTTGTATCAATCGCACATACTTCTCTGGCACATCTTCTCCCTCAGGCTCCTCCATACCTCTTGTCTCGGGACTCGGTCATAAGCCTTTTCAAGGTCAATGAATACCATATGTAGGTCCCTTTGTCTTTCCCCCCGAATTTCTCCATTATTTGATTTGCCTCAGACAAAATATACCATCTGTTGTTCCCCTTCCCTTCATAATCCCATCTTCTCTTTACCTATTTGTACTTCTTCTCTCAGTCTAGCATCTATCATCCTTTCCAGTATCTTCAAAGTGTGGGACATCAATTTAATGCCCCTATAATTACCACACTCTTGGACATCGCCTTTCCCTTTAAAAATTGGGATCAATATACTCCCACGCCACTCATTTGGTATCTTTTCCTGTTCAAGGATCTTTATCATAAGATCGTACAGTATATCCACTCCTTCATCTCCTAATGCTTTCCATGCCTCCACCGGGATCATGTCTGGTCCGGTTGCCTTCCCATTCTTCATCTTCTTCAGTGCATTTAGTACCTCTTGCCTAGAAAAACCTCATTACCATGCCAATGTTCACTTGCCCATCCTCCTCTTATTAGTCTATTATTTTCTTCATTTAACAACTGTTCGAAATATTCTTTCCATCTCTTCACAATGTCTTCCTCCTTTCTAAGCACTACACCCTCTTGATCCTTTATTTGTTTGATATGTGTTATATCTTGGTGCTCTTATTTCTAGCCTTTGATAGCTTGATCATCTTCTTTAATCATTCCTTTGTCCCCAGCTCATTATACACATCATCATACGACTTTGCTTTAGCTTGGGCTACCACCTTTTTCACCACCTTGTTTTTCTCTCTGTACCTATTTCTGTCTTCCACTGACTGTGACTCTTCCCATCTTTTCTTTGCCTCCTTCTTATCTTTTACTACTTTCTCAATGTCTTCATCCCACCACCAACTCTCCTTTTCTTCCCATATGATACCAGATGTCTCCTAGCAGCTCCTTTCCATGCCTTCTTATTACTGCTGCATTTCGTGCCCACCATTCTTGAACATCTTCAATCCCTATATCAATATCCTCCAAAAACCCTCCTCTTAAACTCTCTCTTCTTATCCCCTTCCTTCTGTAATTCGTACCATTTAATTTTCCTTATCCCTTTAGCTTTGGTTTTTCTTTCCCTTTTCAACTTCAGTTCCATACATAGCAGCCTGTGTTGGGGGGCTACATGGTCGCCTGGAATAACTTTGCAGTTCTTGACCTCCACCAGATTTATCCTTTTATACAAGAAATAGTCTATCTGGGAGAATCTTCCCCCACTCCTATATGTTATTAGGTGTTCCCTTTTCTTCTCAAAGAAAGTGTTTACTATTGCCATGTCGAATGACACAGCAAAGTCCACTACACTCTCTCCTTCTGGGTTTCTCTCCCCAATTCCATGGCCCCCAAGCACCCGCCCAATGGCCTCATTTTCACTTCCGACATGGCCATTCAAATCTGCCCCAACTATCACCCTCTCATGCTCTTCCAGTTCTTGCATTATTCCATCCATGTCTCTCCAGAAATTTCCCTTCTCTTCTTCTGTGCAACCAACTTGTGGTGCATGTGCGCTTATAATATTCAGAATCTCTCCTCCATAACATATCTTCAATCTGATGATACGGTCATTCTTTCTATGCACTTCTATTACCGAGTTCTTTAGTTCACTAGACAGTACTATGCCAACTCCATTTCTACCTTGTTTATTTGCTCCACTATAATATAGCTTATATCCATCTCCCAACTCTTTAGCTTTATTTCCTTTCCACCGCGTTTCTTGCACACACACAACATCTACTTTCTTTTCTCTCATCAAGTCAGCCAATTCTCTACCTCTCCCAGTCATGGACCCAACATTTAGCTGACATACTCTGAACCCAATGTGAGCTCGCTTCTTTAGCTGCACCCGCTCCTGATGCAGTAGCCCTCGCCTTACCACAGAGTTAGGGCGATGTCTCTGTGCGTCGTTTACGAAGTACGCCCTAGCATTACCTCTTTCCATATTTCGGCTCATTCCATTTTTGGTTTTGGCACAGATTTTTTACAGCCGGATGCCCTTCCTGACACCAACCCTCCCTATTTATCCGGGTTCTGGGACCGGCACCCATAAGGACTTGGTTGCCCCCCCAGGTGGCTAGGTTTTAATATATATATATATATATATATATATATATATATATATATATATATATATATATATATATATATAAAGGTTTCATTGCCACGAAGGAAAAAATGAAAAAACGAATAGGACCGAAAGTACTCGGCCAACTCGTTTTTTCATTTTTTTCCTTCGTGGCAAAAAACCTATATTTATACATAGCATCACGTTTTATATACTTCGTGATCAAGTTAGTCATATCTATATATATATATATATATATATATATATATATATATATATATATATATATATATACATATATATATATATATATATATATATATATATATATATATATATATATATATAAATTAAATGAATTTGAAATATAACAAAAGAAGTCCTAAAACGCTAATATATGAAAAATACTATATTTCCGATGATGCTGTCTCTCTCTTAGGGTAGGTAATGAGTAAGAAGTTACAGAAAAGGCGGTATCTATATCAAGAGATCCATCCACAGGTAAGCAGATTTTAGGTCATCCCATTGGTATTTCCATTTATCAGTAGGTTGAAGGAAGATTTTAATTTCATCTAGAACATCTGAATCCCAGGCGCCCTTTGAGATGTTCATTACCTGTCCTTAATCAATCAAGGCCGCCTCTATCATCTGTCTTTTGTATCAATAGTTGCTCTTATAAATTATATGTGACATTCCACTTTATTTTGTGGTTATGGTTATTTACATAGTTAAAAATAGATGAGCTCTGTTGTCCATACATAACTAACCGTTTATGTTGTATTAATTTCTGGGGGAGTGATTTTCCTGTAAAACTTATGTAAGATTGGTTTGTCTAGGAATGGGATTTTGTATACTCCTGAGTCCCTAGGGCTTGGTTTTGTTGGACGCTAATCAGGGATTTAGCTAAGGTATTTGGGTAGGTAAAGCAAAACGGTTAGATTTTCTGAGTCTGGGTCACTGTCTTAATCCTGTCCAGGTGTGGAATATGTACTTTATTGTTGGGTGTCTCTCTGGTCTTGTCTTGAGTGGGTCGATAGAAAATTACATTTGCTTTATGAATCGCTTTCTCAATTATATGGCCAGGATACCTTAAGACGATTACTGTCTTACGAATTAGTTCAAATTCCTTTTCCAGGAAATCTGGAGAATAGATTGCTGGCTACATTATCTTGATAGAAATGTCATGATAGCTGAAGTAGTGAATGTATGAAAGTCAGAACGATGGTTTTCTGTATATGGTAAATTTGTATTCTGTCGTGTCTCTAATTATCAAAACATCAAGAAAAGGAATTTTGTTGTCTGTTTCCCATTCAATTTCAAATTTCATTCTGGGCACTAATGCGTTTAATTTAGAATGTAATCCATTGAAATTGTCCCATCTATTATCCCAAAATGTTTTTGGGGTTTTATTGCCCTTTATTACTATAGTTTCAAAGTAATCCACATATAGATTAGCTAAATCAGGACTTAAAATGGACTACTCATGCTACACCCAAATTTCCTTTTTTTTATAAAACGACTTCTCGAATGAAAATACATTATTAGATACACATAATTCAACTAACTTTATTATTTCTGTCAAGCGCCAATCGGAAATTATCTGAATTGGGGGCAAATTTTTCACTCAAAAACGGTAGAACGTCCTACACTCGTACTTTTGTGAATCGGGAATCTACATCAAACCTTAAAAGTTTTACGTTGTGAAGTGATATATATGCAACGTTGCAAACAGGTTGCAAGTAGGTTGGTGGATGTTCGACATTCAAAGGAATGTTTCTGCAACGTTACCCAGCTAACATCGAAACGTATTTAGAACGTTGCAAACAGCTGCAAGTAGGTTTGGTGGATGTTGTTTTAACATTCAAAGAAGTTTACTGCAACATTCTCAGCTAACACTGAATGTGTTTGCAACATTGGAAACAGGTTGTAAGCAGGTTGGTGGATGTTTGACATTTAGGGAACGTTAATGCAACGTTGTAGCCATACTCTAGTTTCTTAGTATGTTCATTATATATAGTTAATTGTCATAAATTTTGTAGGCTCGCCAATGCAAAACGGAGGACAATTGAAACAAGACATGTTAGCCAATAAGCATACCTACAGCGCTGCAGCTACTGGTCAGAGGATAAGTTCTCTAGCCAGCAACTGCAGTGCAGTATATTCTTATTGGCTAAGGTTTCTTGTTTCAGTTTTCCTCCGTTTTGCATTGGTATTGGTGATTCTGCAAAATTTAGTACAACTTACTATATTTAATGATCATACTAAGAAACTACGTGTATGGCTGTAACGTTGCAGTAACGTTCCTGAATGTCAAACATCCACCAGCTGCATTTAACACTCTTTGATGATGGAAATTCTTCATTTTAAAATAATGGCAATTCCCTTGATAACTGCAGGACTGGAATAACAAACTGGGTTTTATCTTATCAATAACACTCGAAGTTGAGATTTTCTATGTTCGAATACGTGCAAATGTACCTACTATGGGTTTTCAGAGACTGTGAAGCACGCACACCCATATCAGTATGATATTTTGCTATAGTGTATTAAACCAGAGCCATAATTTATAAGGGTATCATGAATCACTAATTGTAAAGAATAAAGATCCTTGTCCCTGTACCAAGAGGCAAAAACTCCATTAGCCAGAAATGAATACGAACACAACAGTAAAAAGCTCCGCCTACCCTTTCCCCCCACTCCCACCGCCACCCCCGTCCAACCTCCTTCCCTCACCTTCCCTTCTCTCTCTCTCAAAGTTGCTTCAATTTAAACTTTTGTATGATTTTTCTATCCATCTATCTATTTATCTATCTAATAATATTCATTGGTGTATATATGTAACGATTCATAGTGTCTATCGTTTTACTGCTCTACCATACATTCAGATACCTCTCACTCTAAGAACCATTTACACAACCGAGTGAATCGTTAGATATATACACCTATGTAAAGTATTATTAGATAGAGAGATAGAAAAATCGTACAAAATATGTTTAAATTGAAGTAATTTTCAGAGAGAGAGAGAGAGAGATGAGCGGATCAATGCATAAATAAATCACTCAACTGGCAGGTAACAACCGACTGGATCGTTAGATATATACAAACATGTATATTGATTAGAGAGAGAGAGAGAGAGAGAGAGAGAGAGAGAGAGAGAGGAGAGAGATGAGCGAATCAATGCATAAATAAATCAGTCAACCGGCCGGTAACAACCGACTGGATCGTTGGATATATACAATAATGTATATTATTAGATAGATAGATAGATAGATAGATAGATAGACAGATAGATATAAAAAATCATACAAAAGTTTAAATTGATTTCAGAGAGAGAGAAGGGAAGGTAAGGGATGGGAGACGGACGGGGGTGGAGGTGGAGGTGGGGGGAGAGGGTATGCGGAGCTTTTTACTGTTGTGTTCGTATCATTTCTGGCTAATAGAGTTTTTGCCTCTTGGTACAGGGACTAGTGTCTTTATTCTTTACAATTAGTGATTCATGATACCCTTATAAATTACGGCATTGGGTGTAATACACTATAGCAAAATCTCGTACTGATATAGGTGTTCGTTACAGAGCTATTGCCAAAAAACGTGCTTGTACTGCATCTGAAACCCATTGTAAGTACCTAGTTGCAGACCCGCTGAAGGGAAATATTTAAAATATTCAAGAATTTATAAAATATTTATGGCATTAAAAACCAAAAAACCTGAAACAAACACAAACAAGGAGGAATGAAATTAACAAGGGAGCCATTTCAAAGGAAAATCACGCCTACTACTGCTACTAAATTCAAATTGCACTGTTCGTTACCATTCGAGAGAATCGAGACACGTAAGCCGACCACTGACGACGCCATAAGAGAAACGAGTATAGCTCCCTTCTTTTTTATTTGCAATCCAACATTCTTCACTCGTAAAAGGTACGTACTTATCTTAGTTTATAACATAACACTTAATAGTGTTCTTTCGTATTTTTGTCTTGATCTAAAGGCAAATTAGCAAGAATTCTTATGGTAATGTTACATGCCTAAGTTACACCACGTTGGTCTTGCATGTGGTTGAAAATGTGCCTCCATAGGCTAAGATGTATGATAATCTTCCATTAGTTTATGAAAATGTCAACTCTTGAGTTCAATGTCACCTGTCATGTATGTAACACCAGGCTAACTGTAGCCTACAGCTACACTAACAGTGGTCAAGTCAAGCATGACTACGATACAGGCTAGGCTCGGGACTGCATACTGTTTGGTACACACACA
>NC_087207.1:80278508-80296074 GCF_015104395.2 Macrobrachium nipponense
AAATTTTGCTCTATCAACTGGAAGTATAAACAGTGTAGAAATTTACTAAAGGATTGTGCAACTTAGAAAAAATATAGTGATTTAACTAGTGAAGAGGTCAACATAATTAAGGGAGTGATTTATGGAAGCATGAAAAAGTCAGACACCACAAAACGTACCCAAAAGATTTATGAATGCCATCAATGAACTGAAAAAAGATAAAGATATACACAATGACAAAAAGCAGATAAATCATGTGCCCTAGTAATTTTAAAACAAAAATGAATACATAGAAAAATGGAAAGTCTTTTGGGTGATAATAGCACTTATAAGAATTAAATAAGAACCCGATAGAAATTGTGAATAGTGGTTCAATAAAAAAGTGAAAAATCGGTTAAAAGGCAACGAAAGCCTTATAAAGAAGGTGTGTGTGACCTCCCCATCGCTACCGTATATGTATGGTACGATAAAAACCCATAAAGCAAACTTCCCTGCCAGACCAATTATTAGCTCAGTGGGTTCCGCATCTTATAAATTAGCAAAATATTTAGTGGATATTCTTAACTCATTGGCAGGTAACATCTCTAATGCCAATATTAAGAATAATGTGGACCTGATTAGATAAACTAAATAGTGTAAAAGTTTAATAGTGAATCGGAGACTTGTGAGCTTTGATGTAGTATCTCTATTCACAAAAGTGCCTATTGATGATTTATGGAGTTTCTATCGGAATTATTAGGAAACAAACAACTGGATATTCCATTTTCTAAAAGCACCTTAATTGAACTAATAAAATTGTGTTAAAGACTGTAAATTTGAATTCAATGGAAAATTCTACTCACAAAATTTTGGTATGGTAATGGGAAACCCTCTGTCCCCAGTGCTAAGTAATTTATATATGGAATTTTTTGAAAGAAATTTTAAATAATATAATTCCACACAATGTACCTTGGTTTAGATATGTTGACGACATAATTTGTGTATGGCCAAGGAATGAAGATGTAAATAACTCTTTTGCCAGGTTAAATCAATTAGTACCATCAATTAAATTTACTATGGAAATAGAAAAAGATGAATGCCAACCCTTTTTGGATGTCCTCATACGGAGAAATAGTAGTGGGTTTAAGTATAGTGTTTACAGAAAACCTACTAATATTTCTTCCTATGTACATTTCTATTCTGGACAAAACAATAAGGTAAAAACATCAGTGTTTGCATCTATGTTTCTAAGAGCACTACGGGTATGTAGCCCAGAATATATAGATGAGGAGATAGATAAGATTCGGAATACAGGCAAGAAATTGAAATATCCAGATAATATACTAAACAATGCATTAAAAGCGGCAAAAAATACCATGTATCAAAATCAAAAAGAACCTTGCAACAACAAAAATTTGCTTGTACTATCTTATAATAGTAATATGAAAGATATCCCACATCTCCTGAAGAATTTTTGGTGTTAATGTAGTTTTTAAAAACAATAAAACAATGAAACAGGTACTTATTAAGAAACTCCCACGACAATGCTAAAAGGATGTGTATATAAAATCCCGTGTAAGTCTTGTGACAACTTTTACATTGGTCAAACGGGGAAAGCACTGGAAAAAAGAATAGAACAACATAAACAATGTGTGAGATATGCACAGGGAAATAGTGGTGTATTTGTACATGTTAGTGAGAACAATCATGCTTGGGAAGGGGCAAAAAAGCTGGTGTGTTCTAATAATGCATTGGAAAGGAAAATCATTGAATCTAGTTTTATAAAAAGAAAGTTACAACAATAATATGAACATCAGTCAAGGAATGTATAAACTTGATCCTTTGATATCAAAAGAAATTTGTAAACTGTTTAAATTTTAAGGTTGGCTGTAGAGATATATGAAAAAATAGGATTATTATATTTGTAAACACAGTAAAGGGGGCAGTAGTGGTAATGAAATGTTCACCCCCGCCTTCCTGACACCTGTCAGGTGTGGACTTGTACTCTAAGCGGTAGTATCCCTTGAGAATTTATTGTAAATTTTAGCCTAATGATTTTTGAAAGCCACTTCTACCTTGACACCTGCCTGTGGGAGGATCTGCAGTCTCAAACGGTGGTGTGTATGTTCGTCAGTACTGTCTTTGTAGTATATATACTCGTGAATTCTAATACTATGTATCAGTCCTTTGTCAATGGCTTGAAAATAAAGCGAAACCGGGTCAGGACTTACACCCGTCTCTTATTTTTCACCTGTGGATATGTGTGATATATATATATTATATATATATATTATATATATATATATATATATATATATATATATATATATATAATATATATATATATATATATATATATATAAATATATAATATATATATATATATATATGTATATAATGCTTACAACAAATCTTTTGGGATTAGATGGGAATGTTTAAGAGATGGGAATAGAAGAAAACAGTTGAAAAGGTCTTCACCACCTAAAGGTACATAGATTTTATTTTCTTTGACGATTAGAATGATTGTTTACTGAGTGTTTGACAGTGGATGTTGTTTGACCTTAGTTTTCAGGAGAAAGAGGAAGTGATTGAGGTAAGGTGACAACATGTGACCTGTGATCTGCTTTTCCAGTCAGTAGCAGTATCGATTAGCAGCATATAGAGCTTTATAGTCGTGTCTGAAGTCAGTAATGTTTATACGTTTTGGACCCGAGCACTGCAGGGTTATGTGCGAGTATTCATCATTTTCATCTGAAAAACTTCATCTGGAAAGCAGTTTTATCTGCATTACTTCAGAACCATGGCTTCTAGTTGCAGCTTTGTCTGAGTTCTCCTGATCAGCAGCTTTCTCTGTTTTCTCCTGATATGTGGCTTCGTCTGTGTTCTGATCTGTAGCTTTGTGTTTTATGTGCAGCTTTGGTTGTGTAAAAGCTTTCATGTTTACTTTAACTTTGTTCTGTGTCAGGTTTACCATATTTTTAAGTATTAATGTTTAATACATACTCAGGAGGCTTATTATTTTCCACGTTTTTCTATCATTGATTTATTATTTTCCGTGTTTTTCCATCATTGATTTTTTGTGAACCACTTCAGTAATCTTTGTATAACCCTGCTTCATGATTTTATGGCCCCTATTTGTTAATGTATAATATATTATGCTAAAGGTATTGTGTAACAGCAACCTTTTATGATGACTGTTACTAAATGTATTTCTATGTATTTGTAAACTGTTTGTCTCAAGGGCTCTGTACTATTTGCTTTACGTACCCTGTATGTGAATCCATAAATCTTATGCCCTCTTTTGCTTTATTTGAAGACTATTAGATTGAATTTCTGTTGAATATGTCTTGCTTAAAAAAATGTGTTAAGTTACTGAATGTATTTCAGGATAAAATAAAAAATAAAAAAGGAGATTTTTTTTTTTAAATTAGGTAAATTAGTTTTAGGGTAGCTATTTTGTCTAACTTAGCTACATCCTCCTTTGTCTGAATCAGTTCCTGTCAGATTTTCTCAACCAATTTTTTTTACATTAAAGGACATGAATAGCCAAAAGGGGTTCATATCAATTGTTGACTATCATAATTGAAATAGGTTTTTCAGATTACGGCAAAGATAAAGGAGACGAGACACATTGCCAATCAACAAAATCAGATCTCTGTTTTTAGAACAACAATATTCACCTTGGACAGGATGCTATCAGTTCAAATATTTGGGTATAAATACAGTCTGGATAGGCCCACCAAATGACACTTTTCGTAACTAGTAAGGCACAACAAACTGCCCTTTCCTAGAGATATCACTCTGATAGTGATATTGTACTTGCAGTAGTTGACTCTGCTCTTTGATTCAGCTCTGTTGCAATACATGATACACGGAAGCAGTCTAATGTTTGACGATTCTGCCTGCCGCTCTCCTTGAAACTGTGTCTTGACAATGAAGAGGCCGGTAAGATCAATAACTGCGTTGAGACTCTGCCAACAAGTCTAAGTCGACGAACACCCCTATCTAGGGTCGTGATTGTTGAATAATTGGTCTTACCCTCCCGTGAAGACCTGGTACGGACTACTCCTATTGTTCTGCAATACAAATTAGCTGCAATTGTACATTTGTTTTGTCGGCTCTTCACCCTTGTCCTTAGCACCCATCTTATTTTCAGATGTTTCTCATTTTATTCCCATTCCTATATTCCATCATCAGTACTTTACTCATAAATATTTTGTAGATTCGTGTAGACTCCCCTGTTGTGTGCCTGCCCCTGTAGATCAACAGAGTCATTCACTCACCTCTGCCAGTGCCTATATCTGGGAATCATATCCCTGTATGGCAGTGTCTCTCAAACACGCTTACAGTGCTCCACTGCATAGTGGTGCCATGGACCTAGTTGTAACGAATTTCTACGGCGGCAGGAATTACAGGCAAGTGCCCGGTGTTATGGGGATATAGACATACCTGAAGGGAAAGCTTCAAGCCCGTGCACAAGGACAACTGAATCAGGTCAACAAGATTTTACAATTTGTATTAGAAAAATAGAACCTAACCTCATAACTAAACTCAATAATTTAACTCTGAACAATTACTGGGGCCTTTACCACCCTTACACAAACACACATCCAACATGTGACCACGCGACCAGGAAGCTTCTAGAGAAATCCACAAACATTTTTGTAATCCTAGAACATCTTATTGACACTGAGATGAAAATTACTTTAGAAATAGCTACGCTTTATCCCTAACTGATTTTATAACAAAATTTAAGGAAGCTCACAGTTTCTTCATGGTGAAGATTGAAATTTTCAATACAGTTCTAGACCTCACCAAAAGTATGTCTGCTACGATTTAGGTCTCAGGTAGGAAGGACACCTCATTTCATCATATATCTAAAGGTTCTAAATAGCTTCGAAGGCATGACTGATTAAATTCAATGGAAGTGTGCTATTTTGATTTAGAACCATTGTGATTTTGCTGCCATTTGGTATACATGGAAGTTATTACATCAGCCGCAAGGCAGGTTTCAGTCGTGGTAAATTGTGCACACTTTTTGTTCATGACATTTTCTACCTTCCAACAAGAAAGTGGCAAAAGAAAGGTGAAAGGACCAAAATGGGGGGGATGGCTTTCGGGGGTCGAGGCCCAGGTGTGTACGCAGCGCTATGATGCATGTGTAGCTCTCGACAACAAACACAATTACCCTACTGGAAATGCAATACATGTAATATCAAAGCAATAGCAATGAAACATGGAAATGCAATGCAAGCAATATCAAAGCAACAGCAATGAAACGTGGAAATGCAAGACTTTTGTATAGCAGCAAATCATTGCAAATCATTTCCACTATACTCCTACTGGAGCCTCATAATGAAATGATTTTCGTCCCATGTAGTACATGAGGTACATATGGACATGAAAGGATATTCTGGCTCAGATCTTTTAATGTAGAGCCTCGCGTCAAGATATCAGCCGTGTTCTGTTTGGTGGGGACATAACAAAGTTCTATGGCGCATTCCTGTTGAATAAAGCTAACCTCCCCAACTCTATTACATGTGAAGGTGTTCTTGTTCCCCTTCTTACAAGTCACCCAGACTATAGCTACCTTGCTGTCAGTCCATACAACTACTATGCGAACGTTTAGCAATTTCTTTAGGTGCTTTCCCAGTCGGAACCCCAATAATAAGGCTAGCAACTCTAACTTAGGATAATTATTTTTGTCTGCTTCCTGGGCATTGCTCTTATTATTTATGGTAAGATGTTAGTTTGCCCTTCCATTTGCCTAACATAGGCTGCTGTCTCTTATGCCTTGCTGAAAGCGTCTGTAAAATGGTGCAATTCAGTTTGCCCTAAGATGATTCCCCGCGCAAATTTCAATGTGTGAATGTGGACAAATTCTGCAAGGATCTTATTCGCCTCATTTTCGTGTTCTTGAGGCAGCACATTGTTCCAACCTATCCCGACCTCCCACAATTCCTAAAGGAGGATGTTACCCCTCAGTAATATGGAACACACTGGCACTAAGGGATCAAAATTAGCTACTAATGATGAGAATAACTTGCACTTCATGAGTTTAGCGTTGGGTTTATTTTTGTGAATTCCCTTGCATGGTTTCAAACTTAGATTATTATCTGTCCTATCCCAACCCATTCCTAATACTGCAATCTCCCTGGGTTTTAACATCCTATTTGTTGATCAAATTTCTGACTAGTGCTGGCCCACCCTGCCAATGGCACATGAGCTTCATCTAGCAAGGACTTTACGTCTATGTTGTCTGTTCTCTTCTCTTCTAAGGTCATAAGTCTGCAGATAATTGTCTACATAAAACGACTTAACTAAACTCTCCCTCCCCCTCTCCTGGAGGTGGGTTCTGAGCACCTATTGCAAAATATAAGGACTGGAGGCAACCCCAAACACTTACTACTGGAAAGGCATATGTGGACGTTTGTGTTGGCCCTTGTCTCCACAAGAAACGAGTATATTTCGTGTCCTGGGGTTCTAATAAGACACAACGAAAAGCTTTAGAAATACAGAGATTAGGGTATGTGGGTGGATTCTGAATTTAACTAACAGATCATACATCATTTCGATCAGGTTAGGGCCAGGATGCAATCATTCAATGAGAGCTCACCCTTTACTTTAGATGAAGCAATGAAAGCTATTCTTAATGGGGTGGTAAGGTACTGCTTCCTTATGCTGAAATGAGGAAAATAGTAGTCTTCTACTTTGGGATTTCTGACTTCTTTGATAAATCCAGCTGCCAAGTACCTAGCATTATTGTCGGACCCTCGAGTTCCCGACTGCACTTCCTTGCACCTGTGCACCCCTTTGACATCTCCCAAACCACCTGCACTGGTAATGTTCTCTTTATTTTTGCACTTTTCAGCCGTTATTCAAATGTCTTTTTCGGATTACAGTAGGCAATTAGTGGCAAAAAAAATGGAGATGAGAGAATTACCTCTCAGCAAACTTGGACTCTGGTTTTGAGAACAATATCCACTTTGGAAAGGATGCCACTGGTTCAAATATTTAGGTATAAATGTAGCCTGGATAGGCCAAACAAGCTGCATTTTTTATTAACTAGTAAGATGTTAGAGACTTGACTAGCCTAACAATGATCAAGTACGACCACTCATTTGTTTTAATTGCCATAGGATAGGACATATTAAAAAGTTCTGCAGAGTCAAATATTGTAATAGCTGTACATGTTCTGATCATTATTGGCAGTCTTGTCCTTTTCTGAATAGGAATAGTATTCATCCCGCATTTCAGGGTTTTGATAACTCGAGTGAGATAGCTCATGAAGGGGGTTATTTGAGCAAAAGTCAGTCAGTCAGGTACTTGAAATGTTCATGCCACATAGCTTTGTTGAAGGATGTAATTAAACTGGAAGCTGTAGTGAGAGGGGCTGCGTTCAGTTTAGTTGTGTTTATATTTATCAATACTGGGGTGTCTGTTGATTTATTGAATTTTGATTTTCATCAGTTGTTTTATCTGCACATCCTGAAGCCTGCCACTACTAGGGAAAGAGTTTGTGATGTGCAAGTGCAGAATTTGAAAATTTGGGATCTGTAGATATTTGTTTTTCTCTTGGCGATAGGGAATTTGTTGAACCAGTTTTGGTAATTGAAGGGATTGCTTTGGGGAACACAATTTTATTGGGTCACTGTTATATCCCAATTGTACTTGGTGGAATAATCAGAGATAATACCGATGTTCTTAAATCTTCTTTATTTGTCTTCAACCGAAGCTACAGTAATCCTCTTAATCCAATAGCTATATACAGACTGGCGAGATAAGTATTTACGTAGCCAGAGGTAAATGTTAACTGCTCTTTGGTAAATGATCACCAACCAAATATAACAACATATTTATAAAGCTGCTGTACTTTAAACAAGCACTTTGTTACATTACTAATAACAGCCAGTTATACTCTCTTGTTCTATAATAATATCATAAATAAATATAAATGTAAGGTATATCATATTTCTGGCAGGGATTTTTTTTTTTTTTTTTTTTTTTAACAAATACTCTTGTATCAGATAACATAGGTATGTATTTACATTTTATCCAAAATCTGAATAGTGCTCTATTTAAAAAAAACTATTTTCCTCTATATAACTTACTAAAGAATATTACAAATTAATATTCAAAAGCAAAGTCTGGTACTCAAACAGGCATAACATAAGATACTTCACAAAGACATGTTATGACATTATTACATAATTTTGTCTGCCAGACATCAGGCAAAACCAATTCTGAATAGCTAATGCAGGTATGATCTAAGCAGTAAAAGTGTTACTACTCCTTTCCCTGCTTTTCAGTTTTGTTAATTAACATGATCTCTCCATCTTTGTATTTCACAAGATTTTCCTCGTTACTTGCAAACTTAAATTTATTTTCCTGCATTATCATTTCAAGATCTTCATTCCATTTGCATTCTTTTGTTAGAGCATCTGCAATCATGTCTTTCTGTCCATCCAGTCAACTGTAAGACTCAATACAGCCCTCAGTCAACATGTCCTTCATCTCCTGTATGCTGTTCCTGAGAAGCCTTTCCTCAACCTGCTTGGTACTCCAAGCAGATTCTAGCATGGGTATTGAATCTGTGAACAATTTGATTGGAATTTTCTTTCCATACTGACCAAATAATAACTGTTCAATCTGACTCGCAAAAAACTGACTGTTATCAATAATCTTAGTCATACTTCTGGTTTCAGCCGCCTTTGCAGAATGACATACCTTCTGGATAGTCTTTGACTTCCAGTAAATAGGGACCACACGTCCATTTCTCTTACTTCCTAGTAAAATCAGATTGCCACTTATGCTTCTCTCATGTGTATTAAAGGAAGCATCTGTAAATCCATATATCTTCAAATATTCTTTTTTATCAACTCTTGTAAATTCTACTTTATTTGGTCTCTCATTTATCTTATCAATCACAAAATTTACCTTTTTAAGATCTTTCAATGTAGCACTACTATTTTTCTTGGACATCTGCAATGTTGTGATAGAAAGTTCAGGTCTTGTATTGGCTGCTAACCAGCTAAACTTTCCTACATACTTGCGAAATACTTTCAGTTCCTGACTAGTCAAAAGTTCACTAGCTTTTCCTTTCCTGATATCTTCCACTTTCTCAAGACTCCTCGCATAATCATCCATTGAGATTGTTATTCCAGTTTCTGTTTTGATGATATCTATCTCTGTGAACCGAAATTTATTCTTTTCTATCTTTGAAACTTGTAATTTTTCTTTACACAAGTCTGTTACTTTCTTTACAAATCCTTTTGTACGAGCTATCGAAAAATCATCTACATGAGTAAGTATCATACCAATCAGATTTCCTTCACTCTGCTGATAGTAGTATGCCTCATCTCCACTCACGGTCTTCAGACCTTCTTCCTTGAAAATCTGCTGAACTTTCAGCCAAAACTTTCTACTGGCATCATCCAATCCATATAATGGTTTTCTGAGTTTCCAAATAATGTTTTCTTTTTTTAAATCCTTTGGAGGTTCTACAAATACATTCCTGTTAAGTATGTTTGACTGTAAAAATACTGCTTTGATGTCAATACAATAGACTGAAGCTCAAAATTCTCATTTGCAGCCAAGGACAAGAAGACTTTCATGCTTTCACACATAGCTGTTGGTGAATCAGCTTGGGGTTTTTCTTTTTCATGAAATCCCTTGGCGACAATTCTCCCTTTGTAATCAGTTTTTTGTCCGTCATGCTTCTCCTTTTTCGTGATCACCCATCTGCTGCCTATCTTTTCTTGCCCTACATCTTCCACTTCTTCAAAAGTGTCAAAATGTAACAAATTTTCATATTCTTTCTTCTTTGCTTCTAACACTTCTGGCATCTTGTGATATTTAACAGGCAATTCCACTACATAACTTGTTATTTCCTCATAAAAACACTCGTTTTTTTCTGAAGTCAACCAGAATGCTCCAATGAAATCCTTCTCAGTCTCCTCTTTATTATCTTGAGATCTTGTCTTCGTTCTTAGATTACTGGCTGGAGGATCCACTGATATTTTCTCCTGCCATTTTTGGAGTAGAATCCACTGCTTTTGCTTCGTTGTTTACTTCTCTTGAAATTTCCGAAGGAATATTTCTTTGAGAGCAAAGTTGTACTTTGCAACTGGCTACTTTCTTTAAATCGCCATTCGCCCAAATGTAAACATCTCTTCCTCTGTGTGTGAAAACCTTTACTGGACCACACCAGGCTTTTTTCATTTTATCTTGGTAAAATACCGTATCCCCTTCTTTGTAAATGATGTTATTAAATTTATTGTTTTGCTGTTGTGAAGCCCTTTTCAACTTTGAAGAATATTCAGCTTCCCTGAATTGCTTGGTGATCATGTGATGTCTCTCGTTCATTAACTTCACATTCTCACTGTCAAACATCGACTCAGTGGCGACATTTCCTGTAGAAATTCCAGGTATTGTTACAGCCTTTCCTGTCACCAACTGCCTAGGGTTATATCCTAAAATACTGGTGTTTGTATTATGAGTCCAAGCAGCCATCTCTACAGCCTTCTTTAAATCAATTTTCTTATCTGCCTCTCGAATTTTCTTCACCGTCATATCTGCAGAATAATGGTTACGTTCGTTTATTCCATTCCACCAGGGTGAGTAATTTGGACCAAATTTTACTTCAAAACCTAGTTTTGAAGGAAACTCTTTAACTTCGTGGTTCTTAAACTCTGGTCCGTTATCTGCTCAGTATCCTTGAGAAGGGAACCCAAACCTCCAGTTCCATGCGGTGTTGAGAGATTCAACCACTGACTCGGCGGTTTTATCCTTCAAAACAGCTCCTTGAATAAATCTGGTGAAGGAACAGATCATCCATAATACATAAGTTTCTCCATATTGTTTTAAGTCCATGGTTACAATCTGATTAAAATCAGAAACTATTGGTAATGCAACTTTAGGTGTGCCCTGGGATCTCTTGCATTTTTTACATATATTGCAGTTTTCACACACTTCTTTTATTGTTTCTCGCATTTTCTCATTAAGTTTTCCTGCATTCCTATATGCTTGAAGTAGTAGATTTTCATTCTTTTGTGGTTGGTTACTTCATGAATCTTCTTCACCTTCTCATAACTCTCTACATCTACTTCCTTCTTCAAGTAAAATACAGTCGCGTCTGTAGTCCAAAATGCTCTATCCTCATACAGCTGAAGAACCATATGACCTCCTGCAGTATACATACATTCGAACTCACGGGTTGTGTCGACGTTGATTGTCACTTTATCTCTATGCATACTTAGATCCATTTTCCATTTCTTTATAGTATTTCTACCACACAACAATGGCACATTTTCGGCATCCAGCACAAAAGCTTCAAGCAAAATCCTTCTGAAAGTATCAGATTTTTCAGATTCCTTTATTGTTATTGGTATTTCTATAATTTCCTTGGACCAAATCTTAATTTTTGGAAACAACTCCTTTTATGCAAATTTTCTTTCTTAATATCATTCCTCTTCAGATATATTTCTAGCCAACTTTTTCCAACTAAGCTACTTGGACATCCAGTATCCAAAATCAGAGCTCCTACTTCGGTAACTTCTTTAGCAAACATTACATTGCTGATATCTACATCAATGATCTCTGATACTTCTTCCATACTTACAAAATTCACATTCTTTCCTTTCTTCGACATTTTTTCAATCTTTTCCAAGATTTTTGCTACATTTTCTTCCACCATAATCACTCTTTCAGTCAAATTTTGCTGCTGTTTCCGATCATTTGAAACAGGCCTACTATTAGAAGATGATCTTCCATTTGAAAATGGCCTACCATTGGAGTATGGTCTAAAACTGGACGACTGCCTCGAAGATGATCCTGGTCTTGATGGTGTCCGCGAGGGAGCTCTCCTATATGTTCCAGACTGAGTCCTCCAAAATCCTGGATTAGAATCTGATCTACGAAATCTATGAAAATCAGGTCTTTGCTTAAAGTTTTGCCATCTTTGCCATCTACTTCTATTTTCGCCATAGTGAACCGAAGACAAATTCTCAGATGATCCTGAAAATTTAGTTCTAATATTTCTATTATTTTCGATTTTTAACTTTCTGTATTCGATCTTCAGAAGATTAAAAACTTCATTGTCTTCTCGCGGTCTCCTATCAGTTCCATCATGTGTCTCCATAGCATCCATCAGTTTTCTTTTCTCTTCTGCATTAATATTCCCCCGATCATATGCTTTTTCTACCATCATAACACCTAACAAGTAATACAAATGTACAGTAATTTCCTCTCTCATACAATCACAGATCAAGACTTCAAACTTGTCCCAGTAAGTTTCATTAGTGTCCTCTTCCTTTACGGAAAATTCCAAGATTGACCTGAGAACATCAATACACTTCTCTGCTGTAGTTTTTGCATACTTTTGCTTAAGAATTTCCAAAACTGCTGCTACATTTTTGTTTAGAGCCTCAGATGTTTTATCCAATAGCACAGAAACAACATAATCTTTGACATTATTATTTTTCTTTAGGGCTGCTCTACTAAATTCAGTATACTTTTCGTAAAATTATCATCCTTGTTCGAGATATTCCACGCTTCTACTTCTTGAACAAACTTTTCAAAAGTTTGACCAGCCCAGATTGGAGGAGGTTTCGCTTTAGTAATCTGTGTTGATCTTTTCGCTTCCAATCATTTGGCAATTTCTTCACCAATAGTTTTTCCCATTGTAATGATTGCTGTTAAATCATAAGCACCTTCCTTTACCACACTTGTCGAAATATCTTTATGCTGTTCCTTTTCCATCCTGTTCAGGAAATTCTTTTTACATATATCACATTTAATAGCTGTTTTTCTTGTGTCCATACGTGCCACATTTACAGAAAACATTCCATGTGCAGATAAAGTATCTTCTATCATATCTACTTCATCCTGGGTCCATTTCCTATTTGGGTCACAATCCTTTTCATCCTTTATGTGGCCAAGCAAAGGTCCTCCACAATTTTTACAATGATGAAAGACAAAAAACAAAAAACCATCGGTTTTTCTGAATATGACCAAATTTTTCAAGTTCACAAATCTCTTTGTTCAAGTCCATGCTTTCTCTCTACATAACATCCATTTTAATTTAATTTTTCTTAAACACCAGAGGGATTTCAGGTAACCTTCAGCTTAAATTTTCGAAATGTTTAATTTTGAAAAATATCAACTTAATTTATCTTTATAAAATTGCAAGAAAAAACTACACGCATACTAGAGGTCTCGTAAATTTTCTTGGGTGTAAAACTTCTCACTCAGAATTTTCTTTGAAGCGTCAAACTATGTCAACCAGCGTCAACTTTTCAATAGAAGAAGTAATACTGGTAATATAAGTCATACCTCTTGTTGTCTTCTTCCTACATGAGGAACCTTACACTCCGCATATCATCTTAGGGGGAGCTTTTTGGCGGGAAAAGTTAAAGTTCCTTTGTTCTTCTAAACATAGCTGATGGTTGACCCCTCCAACCCCCTTGGTAAGGGTGTTTTACTCCATGTTTTCTGGCATTTTAGACTTTAGAAAAAATTTTCACAAAACTTTCGGAACTTATTAATCACAAGAAAACACTTGTTAATCTCGATGTCTTCTCTGACTTGTATACCAGGTCCGAGATTCGATGACGTCTCTGCTACCATCTGTTATATCCCAATTGTACTTGGTGGAATAATCAGAGATAATACCGATGTTCTTAAATCTTCTTTATTTGTCTTCAACCGAAGCTACAGTAATCCTCTTAATCCAATAGCTATATACAGACTGGCGAGATAAGTATTTACGTAGCCAGAGGTAAATGTTAACTGCTCTTTGGTAAATGATCACCAACCCAATATAACAACATATTTATAAAACTGCTGTACTTTAAACAAGCACTTTGTTACATTACTAATGACAGCCAGTTATACTCTCTTGTTCTATAATA
The DNA here is from genome assembly GCF_015104395.2 of Macrobrachium nipponense. Taxonomy (NCBI): domain Eukaryota; kingdom Metazoa; phylum Arthropoda; class Malacostraca; order Decapoda; family Palaemonidae; genus Macrobrachium; species Macrobrachium nipponense. The sequence goes on from NC_087207.1 coordinate 80,292,377, forward strand.
ATATCATAAATAAATATAAATGTAAGGTATATCAGTCACCCTGTGCGTCGGCGATATGAAATTTTTGTGCATCCTGGGGTTGGATGTGTAACAGTCGGGGTCCCTTGGGTATTTGTCCCTTATGTGATTGTAGTAGAGATGTGGGATGTTGATAATAATAGGAGTGATTCTGTTGTTGATGCAGATGTTGATGATAATATGGGCAATGTTAATGCAAATAACTTAGATGTTAAAGTTGATTCTGGGGTAAATGATCAGTCCTGTGACAGCGATGTGCCTGATAGCCAGATGAATAGTATATATAAAGATGGTTTTGACTGATAATGTTTTTTTTTTTTTTGAGAACTGGGTATGGCTACTCTAGTAAAAGTCCAGTTAAAAGGATTGTTCATTGTGAATATACTAGCCCACATTTGGGGATTGAGAAGGCGTACCATGAGATACACACAACATATTTTTGGAAAAACATGGTTTATTCTGTTGAAGATTTTGTTAGGTCTTGCGCTGTGTGCAATGCTTGTAAGCCAGCAAAGAACCTCTTGTAGGATAGGGGAAATTCCTGTGCCGTCAATGCCATTTCAGAGAGTCCACATAGACGTTCTTGGGAATTTTTGTGAGTCTAGATACAGTCATAAATATTTATTAGTTGTTGTGTATGAGTTGATAGGTTTGTTGAAAATTTTCCGTTGAAAAATAAAACTTCTGAAGAGGTTACTATTAACTTCATTCACAGTTGGATTTGTCGTTATGAAAGACCAGAGGTTCTGATAACGGATAATGGGCAGAAATTTGTGAATAAGATTTTAGAATGCCTTGCAGAAGTTGTGGGGATAAAAAAAGTGACGATTATCCCGTATAGACTAAAAGCTATTGGGCTGTGTGAAAGAGCCAACAGGAACATCTTAAAAGTGCAAATAGTTACTGTAGTGGGTTATGGTGTTAATTGGGATTTGTGTATAGCACAAGTCTGGCATAGCATTAATATTATGTATGTCTCCAACAGAAGCATTGTTTGGTTATCCAGCACGATGTGCATTTGATTTATTGTCCATTCCTGCTAATTGTGATGATACAGTTAGGTCTTTGGTCTCTACGGGTAAAGATGGGTCTATGCGCCATAGCAGAAATACTGAGTCAAAAACGCAAGAGATGGTTGACAGAAGTAACTCAAAGTCAGCAAATGTTAATATTGCTGTTGGTGACAAAGTTTTTGTGAAAGTCAATGTTCATAAGCTAGGTCCTAAGTTTGAGGGTCCGTTTTGAGTTGTTGAAATTAAGACAGGAAATGCATCTGTCATCTTAGATGAGAATAGAGGTTTGTCTAGGTTGACGCACATATTTAAGATTAAGAGGACAAGGTAATTGTGTTTAGATGTAAATGTTTTACATTTTTATTCTCTTTGCCTGGAATTTGATTTTTTTTTATGGGTTATTGCTTCTCTCTCTCTCTCTCTCTCTCTCTCTCTCTCTCTCTCTCTCTCTCTCTCTCTCTCTCTGTACGCATCGGCGATGACTTGGTGAGATATTGTCAGATTCCTTTGCATATTATTTACCTCTCTAGTTTTTTTTACTTTTTTATGCTTTGATCTGTGACGTGTCGGAATTTAGGCATATATATCATAGAGTTGTATGGGGAGTTTTCATGGTTTGAGGGAAATCTTTGGTTAAAATATGTCCCATTGGGAGAGTGTCTTGTGACTTACAGAAATGGGTTGATGTTTCCACAGTATGTGCCATGACTTCGATAACCTTTATTGTCGATCAACATGGTGTTTAAGTCCTTAAAGTGCTTGTGTTTATTGCATATGCATATAGTTTTTTTTTCCCCTATGGGAGAAAGTTTACTGTTGGATTGTAATGAACTATTTTGATCTTTTTGTGGTGCTTTGGATAAGGTTGATAATTTTTCTTTGGTTTTAACATGTAAGGTCATTTTCTTGGTTGTTGATGTTTCTCGGTTTGTGGTTTCCATTTAGCAGTTTGGTTGTTTTCAGTGGGTAATCGATTTTTGGTGTGATTTTCAGTATTGTGGTGGTGACTTATTATTCAGTGAGTTTATATTTCACAGTTATGATTTGGTTTTTCTTGCTTTTGGAGTTTATGAACCGTTTCGGTGAGTCCAATTGTTTTTTCTTTTTATGATGCCGTGAGAAGTTATTCGGTATAAGGATTTGTTTTTTCCTTCTTTCGGAGTTTTTGAATCGTTTTAATGAGTTCAGTCGTTGGTTTCCTTTTATGATACCGAGAGTTTGTTCAAAATTTTTTTATTTTTATTTTTTTGGGGCGGGGGGAGGGGGCACGTTTGTTTTATTTTGATTATGTTAGTTGAGTAATTTCTCAATTGATAGCTTTTGAGTTTTTTGGGGAAGGGGGACGTTTTTGGGAGACGATTTTTTTGCTGTTTTTTATTTTGTGAGTTATCTTTGCAGTACCAGATTTTCAGTGACAGGTTATTAGTTCTTGAGTTGATACCTTGTTTAGTTGAACTAAAGACATAACTTACTTATAGTAAACAGCAGTTCTTCAAGGGCGTCTTTACGTAGTAGCCTCTATGAGCCATGATTGATCCAGTCGTAATATGGGAGCAGTTCACCGATTTTAAGATCATCTCCAGTCCTTTACGCCTTCAGTTTTTCAGGAAGAACCTTTTCAGGTGGCACGTCTTCACACGATATATTTCGTTTTGAGGAATTAGCCTACGCCGAGGATTCGCACACGCCAATCTCAGGATAGGCTTGTGTATCCACAGGCCATCCATGAGCTGGAAATCCTGAAAGTTCAGCTATGAAAGAAAATACGTTGGCAAAGAAGTTTTCTTGGTTATCATATGGACTAGTAGCCTTCATAGTTTAGATATTTATCAATTATATTCCAATCCTTTTCCTTTTCTTTTTGAACCGAGCCGGTGTTTTTTTTTTTTTTTTTTTTTTTTTTTTCTTATCATACAAATTATTTTTCATGAATTATGGATAGGCGGAAGCCTAGAAGTGTAGGTGGGCCAAGTTCCTATTATATCTGTAAATTGTATTTCTTGTTGACCTATGCGAAATAGTTCAAAGACGGATGTGGTGAGCAATGGCATTCTTAGAAAGGATAGATATTAAGTGTCAGCTCTCATGGAGCCAAAAGTGAATGTTCTTTGTTAAGAAGAATCTATTATCTCAGATATCACCCAGACAAAAACTGCCTGTGCATGGAAGATTCGTCGATGGATGTGTTTATGTATTCGTCTGTTTGAAATGAATTACTTTCCTGCTAAGGAAAATATAGCATGCAGAAAACCTGTCATTTTGGGAATCTCCGAAGTTACGAAATAAGTAATGAGTGACGTCATTTATTCTTACTGTATAATGAGCCAGTTACATGACCGTGACATCATTTAAAGGGAGTAGTCCTGCGAGAATGCTTGTCAGTGTGTGTGTGATGAAAATTTTACCCCCTCTGCGAACCTTTTCATATAATTTTTCAGATACTATCCACCAAGCTTTGCAGTGAAGATGGAGGGTGCGTGAAAACCACAAGAAACTTTGAACACAGACATTAGAAGTGAGAGTTGTTTAAAACTTTTATTAATAAATTCCTTTTCAGTATCCCAAACTATTTGAAATGACGTGTGAAGTGCCAGTAAACCTTTTTTCTTATCATGAGGATTCATGAGAAATATTAACATTTGTTTTTTGTGAACTCATTAGTGAAAT
>NC_087207.1:80296574-80329074 GCF_015104395.2 Macrobrachium nipponense
TACACACACACACAAACACACACACAAACACGTTATATATATAATGTATTCATGTCAGCTGTATATTGAAATGTTTGGAAAAAAAAAAAAAAACAACACTGAGATGATCTGGTTTTCAGTAAACCTGTCGGATAATGAAGTAGACCTGTCAGATAATGATGTTTTTAATGTTGATTATGTATGAAAATAAATGAGCTCAAATCTTATTTTGTTTAATCCAATTAATGCGCCTTTATATGAATGTTACATGAATATCTCGTGAACGTTGCACTTTCGCATTTGTGTATGAATATTGCATGAACGTTATACGTGCAATGTTGCAGCAACGTTCCTGTGAGTCGACAAATTTACGTTGCTGCAACGTACAAACCAATGTTACTGCAACATAAAGGCAACATATACGCAACATACCAGCACCGTCCATTTGTTAACTGGGTTTATCGCAAGTGTTTGTGTCACTAAGGAGTAGATTGATTTTGTCGAGGTAGAATTCTTTGTTCATGATTACGTTTTTGCCGTCATTGTCGGATCTACTTATTACAACGCCTAACTTTTTTAGCGAGCGGATGGCTGTCATAACTTTAAGGTCAAGTAAATCATTTAGTAACACGCCTTTTAAACATATCTCTTCACGGCTGTAATTTTTGTCAGATATGAATTTCTCAAAAGCCACTGAAAAGTCTAAGTTATTTTTACAGTTGGCATAAGGGCAAAGGATAAGCCTAGATTGAACACTAAGTGTTGGTTTACAGTAAGGGGGGGTGTTAGATGAATTTAAAACTTTATCTTGTTGCTCAAGAGTATTCCAGTATTGTTTATTTGTTTATTAAGTTATTTAACTTACATGAAAGTCTGTTGAAATGAGTCACACTATTATAGGCAGCAATGCCGGAACAAAATGAAATCAGATACCTGTATATGTGGTCCGTTGTGAGGAGATTAGACTAGGTTTCATATATCACTCTGGGTAGTACAAAGATATTGTGTTTCGTATTTGCAATTCTTTCCTTCAGGAAAATCATGTGTGAGAGTGGGAAAGGGTCCGATTGCAGAGTCTATCTCCCAAATCCATAAATTTTTTTACGTACTTGTTCCTTGAGGCATTATTTTAAAAAGTGTTTTTGATGTTTCAGCTGGTGTAGTCTGATCAGTTCTTTCTTAAACTTAAAACGGGCTTGACTGGTAAAAATGTTGTGTTACAACAGAATTCCATCTAATAAAAGGAGCCCATACAAGTGCCAAAATATAGAAAAAACTACTATAGTTCAGACACTGTTGTCTCTCTCTTTCTTAAGGTAGATAATAAATAAGAAAAACTAACAGAAAAGGCGGTAATTCCTTTTTAATCCTCTTAAGCATGGTTGAAGGAAAATTTTATCTATGACATCTGAATCCCAGGCGCACTTTGAGAGGGTCATTACCTGTTCTTGTTTAATAAAGGCCGCCTCTATCATCTGGATTTTCTATCGACAATTGCTGCTATAAATTATCCCTGACAAATTCCACTTTATTCTGTGGTTATGGTTATTTACATAGTTAAAAATAGCTGAGCTCTCTTGTCCATACTTAGCTGACTGTTTATGTTGTATTAATCTCAGCGCCGTCGTTGGTATGGTATTAGCGTCCCACATCGGTGGTCGCGGGTTCAATTCTCGGCCATTCCATTGAGGAGTGAGAGATGTGTATTTCTGGTGATAGAAGGTCACTCTCGACATAGTTCGGAAGTCAAGTAAAGCCGTTGGTCCCGTTGCTGAATAACCACTGATTCCATGCAACGTTAAAGCACCACACAAACAAACAAACAAACAAACAAAATCTCTGGGATTCAGGATTATACAAATTCCATGCCTAAAGTGTGGCCAATCTTACATTGGTTTTACAAGAAAATCACTTACTCGGAGACTAAAACAATAAAAATTTTCAGTTAGGTATGAACAACAGAGCTCAGCTATTTATAACCATATAAATAACCATAACCACAGAATGAACTGGAATTTGTCACGTATAATTTATAGCAGCAACTGTCGATGCAAAAGCCAGATATCTTAATGGGCGCCTAAGATTCAAATGTCATAGATAAAATCTTCCTTCTACCAACACTTAAGAGGATTAAAGAGGAATTATCAGTTGGGGTGACCTAAAAATTGCTTACCTATGAATGGATCTCTTGGTATAAATACCGCCTTTCCTGTAACTTTTCTCATTCATTACCTACCTGAAGAGAGAGACAGTAGTCTCTGAAATATAGTACTTTATTTCCATATTTTGGCATTTTCATGGGTTCCTTTTATTAGCTGGAATTTTGTTGTAAGAGAAACATACTATATATATATATATATTATATATATATATATATATATATATATATATATATATATATATATATATATATATATATATATATATATATATATATATATATTCATTGAATAGAATGGTTTTTCATTGTTAACCAGCTTTTTTGAAATTGTTTCATATTTTCAAATTGTTTTCTTCACTTCATTGTTCAAGTTACTATTAGGCGCATTCAGGTGTTGGTGTTCTTACATTTACTTCAGTATTTATGCACGAGACAACTTTTTCGTTAATCTATAAGTATTGACGTTATGAAGCGTACTGATACAAATATGAACGTGCATACATTTTGTGACGTCATGAGGACGGAAATGTAGTGCAGTTGCCAAAGACCTAGTTTAAAGTATTTACAAAAGACTATGGTGAAACATAAAATAGATAAATAAATATGTTAACAACAGAAATTAGTTATCATAAGTTGAAAATAAGTAGTTATATACACATATTGCATATAAATACATATTAACCACACATATGTTTAATGTATTGAATGTCATTGTGCGCTCCTGTCCGTATGTGACGGTCTTGTTCCACGCAGTTGAAGGGCTACCTCCTGCACGAGGGCATAGGTGTTTCTGCCTCGCATTGATGTTAGGGTTAGGACGCCTGTATGATTTTGGTGTTCGTGAGAAGTTCTTGGAAGGGTAGTTTTTTTTATTTTTTTTTATTTTTTTTATTGTGGGTATCTACAAAGTGCTGGTGAATGGCGCCTTGATTTCTATGGCCTCGCATGCGTCATTTCAGTGTAGTGGTTGTGTGTCCGATATAGCATTTTTGAGGGAACTGACATGGCTCTTCAGCACAGACTAACTTGTATACCAGATTCAACCTCTTTCTCCGTCGATGGGGCCGTACTATTTTTCATGATTAGTGAGGCCGTAATGTTCGACTGGCAGTAAATTCTTGGTGTTATTTTATTATATGGAGCTATGAGGGTGGTTCCTCTTCGCAGCATACCAAGGATGCCTTTCTTTTCATCTTCGTATTGTTTGTTGTATGATATCTGATGGTATATCACTATTTCCTTGTCTTTATCTTGTATGTTTTCCCTAAGGATTGGGTTACGAAAATCCTCTAATCTCTTTTTGACCACTTGTTGTATCATGTCATCTGGGTAGCCGCTATTTGTGAGCAGCTGTTGAACTGTTGATTTCCTAGTTTGTCGCCCTCCACGTTGAACTGTGTGTTAAGGCAAGTTTTATGTATAGTTACCACAGATCGATAATATGCATCACGGCATCCTCCTCTTGCATTAAACATCTCCCAGCATCTGTTGTTTTAGTGTATGTAGTGGTATTGTATTTGTTTTTTGGGGGGGTCACAAGTACGTCGAGAAAGGAAACATTTTCTTATCACTCTTTTCTACAGTAAGATTTAATGCTGAGTTTGCACGGAGTTTATTTACCAATTCCTCTGTGTCATTTTCGCCCTTTGTTGTGATGAAGATATCATCAATATATCTCCCGTAGTTCTAGGTTTTAGGTGCTATTCAAAGGTAACCTCTTCTGTGTGTGCCATGTATGCGTTTGCAAAAACAACACCGAGGGGAGAACCCATTGCTACGCCGTCCTTTTTTCGATATATTTCGTCCCTATGTGAGAGGAATGGGGCTTCCTTTGTAAGTGCTTCTAGCTTCTCTTTTAGAATCTTTTCGGGTATCGGTAATGATGGTTTCTCAGAGCGGTATATCTTGTCCATATTATATTGGTATAAAATATATACACATACACACACACACACAGGTATATATATATATATATATATATATATATATATATATATATATATATATATATATATATATATATATATATATATATATATAGTAGGTGCACGTGACTTCATTAATTAAGCGAATACCACAGGAAAATGACAGGCAGAAATCCAAGCGCTTTCGTCTTTACTAAGACATTGTCAATGAGCAAATGAAATTCAGTTGGAAAGAGAGTTATCACGTAAACAAAAAGATCAAGAATACCAGATGGTTAATTGTCAAAAGGGTAAAATCAAAGAGATAATTCAGGATTATCGGATATCACTCGGTCACAAACATAAACATAGATTTAACCCTGACAGAAACTACAACGTATCTTTATAGTCCAAACCATGTAAAAACTGAATATAATAATTTTGTTGCTGATATTTATCTACAATTTTTTTCATTATGAAGGCATCGACTTTAAATAAACCAAGACTTAAATGTTGAACATTTCCATTATTTGACTTGATGAAACAAGACTCAATGATATTTCTTTTGACTGTCATTTTATGGGATTAAAGCTCTTGCTTGACTCCAGTTAATAGGATGAACTAAATCTCTTATAGGTACGAATAATGCATTCGATATTTGTCCAGTTCTCACAGATTATTGGTGCTGTTTGAATCGTTGTGAAAAGGATTTTACCAACTTGTCTGTAATATATCTTATCAGAATTTTTACAAGAAATTTCGTATATGCAGCCGGGAAGATCTTTAGGAGAATTTTGTGTTGCTAAACTCTTGACATTGATATTACTGAAAACAACGTTTATGTTAAAAAGCTTTAAAATTCTATGAATTTATAAAAACCATATGCTTACTAAATTCATTTTTGTCATTAGTTAAATCAAATGTTTTCCTAGCTCTTTTCCAAGACACATCTATAAAAGTATTTAGGTATTTAAGTTTCATGACAATATCAAAAATAGTTTTAATCTCGGCGGGAAATAAAAAAAAAGTTGGCTACATACACGTAAAGCCCTTAAGAACATCCCAGAAAAAACCAAGAATTTAACACTTTGATGGTGATTGGAGTAATAATGAACAAAAGGGGCAATGTTAGCTGATTTTCGAAAAAAATAAAAGGTGAAATTTTTATCATTTCTTTGGACAGTTACATCAAGAAAATTAATTACAATTTCTCTCTTCTTCTTCAGTAAATTGTATAGAAGGGGCTAAATTATTGAGATTAATAACGAATTCCTGGAGATTTTTGTGAACTGTCAAAATGCAGAAAATATCATCGACATACCTAAACCACATAACTTTTATGAGCAAAATTCTTGGTTAGAGTTTTGTCTAAAAAGTTTCCTTGTAAATATTGATTGCTAAGGACAGGAGATAAAGGATTACCAGTAGCTATGCCGAAACTTTGTACAAAATATTCCCTGTTAAAACAAAATTTACTATCTTTGATTCTTAACCTTACGAGACTAATGAGGTTTGCCTTGGGTAAAGGAATATCATAACGTTCCAATTCATCTTTCAAAAATTCATGTAAATCATCTACAGGCTTTTAGTACATAAAGAGACTACATCAAACATAACCATATTAAGATAAAAATTCAAATCTAAACTATTCAATTTGTTTATAAAATCAACATTATTTTTTACATTCGTGTTGGAAATGCTTACTACCAAAGGTGTAAGAGTTTTTACAAGCCACTAGACTAAGTAAAGGACATTTTGTCGAAAGACCTTGCAGTGGTCCTTGTTCCACTTTCCTTGGTGGCTTTTGCCTTTATATATATATATATATATATATATATATATATATATATATATATATATATATATATATATATATATATATATATATATATATATATATATAGTCGAAAGATGTTAAAGAAGATCATCTGGGATTATCTGGTCACCAACTGGAACAGCACTCTTAACCTTAAGAATTATGGAGAGAGCGACTTTACTATAGTCAAAACGTGTACATACCTCTATTTTAGTCTCTTTGCTTAAATTTATGGACAGTTAACTTTTGTAATTATAAAAGCTTCAAGCTTAAACAAGCCAAGGCTTAAGTTTGAAAAGATGCCAATGTTTCACTAAGTAAAATAAAATAAAAAACATTCCTTAATGTGGAATCTTTGTACGAAACTAAAGACCATGTTTCACTCCAGTTAACAGTGAATTGAATCTCTCATGTTTGCAACTAATGCATTCTGATTAATTTTCGTATAATGCTGATGTTGTTGATTCACTGTTTAGGTGATTTTTTAGTTTTTTCTCAATACTTTTTGCCACAGTTTTTGTGTGGAATTCCGTAGGTGCTTCCAGAAACACAAAGGGGAAAATTGTTTTGCCATACCCCTAACTTATAATTGCAAAAAACAGCATTTATGTTGAAAATCTTCAAAATCCTATAAATCCCCCGAAATCATTCAACATTTGGTAACTATTAAATATCTTCCATATTAAATTTGGGCTGGTTGTTATTGATTAAGTAAAACATTTTCCTTAATCTTTGTATTGCTGCATCTACAAAAGTCCTGGTGTATCTAGGTTTCTAGGCAAAATCAGAAATAGTTTGTTTCTGCTTCAACAGAAGAGCGCTTAAAAACGTACTAGTAAGAGCAGATGATTTAACTTTTCATTGATGGTTAGAATGTACATGAACAAACCAGCAGATATTAGCAGATTTTCTGAAGACTAAACAGGTGAAATTTTTCAACATATCTATGGACAGTGACATCAAGAAAATTCACAATACATTGAGGAGTGAGAGATGTGTATTTCCGGTGATAGAAGTTCACTCTCGACGTGGTTGCTCCTGTTGCCGAATAACCACTGGTTCCATGCAACGTAAAAGCACCATAAAAACAAACAAACAAACAATACAGTTTCGTTCTTCCTCTACGGCAAATGTGATAAAAGGTACTAAGTTATTAAGATTAAACAGAGATTCCTGAAAATTTTTACAGCCGTAAAAAACCTCTTTGGGACTGAATCAGTCATATCATGAATGAATATATGTAAAAACTACGCATTTATCTCATAAGTGTCTTCTACTGTGTCCTCTCCACACTGTGTTTCTGTTGCTATCACCACTTCAAATATGGCTTCATTACTCCACAGTACTTTCCTTCCTTCCTTTGCACCCCACCCTTTATGCTTATTTTTTGCAGGTGTTTATCTATATTAATTTTGTGCAAACGTTTTTTTTCTTGCAGCCATAACATTAGAATAACGAAGGTCATTATTAACGGAATGCTGTGCGGTTATCACAGACGAGTCCCCCTGCACTTGAGGGTTTCAAGTTTAAATTTCTTACATAAACTAGAAGGTTCCTTGTCTAAACAACACTTTATGATGGAGTGCTTGGGTAGAGGGAAGGGTGTGTTTCCTGGTTTTCCAAGGGATAGGATGGTGGCAGGAATACAGGAGCTCCTTTCCTCTTCATATCTGTCAACATAGTGTAGAATTGTTCTTGGGTGAACACCAATTTGTTCTGCAATCTTTTTAACCCCAATTAATAGCCCTTTATAACTTCTAACCCATCATTATATGAAGTATACCCCGTCCATATAATGCGACACAAAACGCATAATACGATTAAAAAAATGTAGAAAATCACGGACAAGACAGTGAACTATCCTCAGAAGTGGTCAAGTTCAAAAATACACTGGCCAGTGGTGGTTACTTTCCCTTAATTTGTGCTGGTAGTGGAAACAATGCCAGAAAATGAGTCATCTAGTGTCGGTCACTTGTTTTCCATCTCGTAGCATCTTTTTCAGTGATGGCTAGTGTGAAACTTTCTTGAGAAATGTGCGTCATTCATGAAAAGCAAACTGACGTTAGCGAAGTCCTGAAAACTATAACTAATAATATTAAGAGGCAAGTTTGCTTGCAGTGAGTATTCGCTAATACAAACGGTTTTGTTGCAGTATAGTTTCCATTAGAAAGACATGGATAGACAATACAAAGATTAAGACGTGTTATACCTCTAATTTTATTTATAATAACACTATAATTTTAAGCATATATTCATATAAACTGAATTATTTTGACAATTCTTTCCACCACAAGTTTAGTGAACCCATTATAACACGCTATACCTAACGATAGCGCGATATTGACTAACAGAACCACAACATCAGAGTTGTGTGACCCATCAAAGTAAATGCAAATACTTATTGCTTTTAAGAGGTCATTATAAACTATTTTGCACTTACTACCGTATGAATTAAAGTTACCCGTCGATATCTTACGTATGTTTATAAATTGATTAAAATTTACCTGGTATGTAATGGTACGTAAAATCAGGAAACCATGCTCTAAGGGTAGGGGATTTGACATTTTAGGTGGCTTTTCGCCCTTATTGCTTCTCGTGCTTATTTCATTATTATGAGAGGCAATGCCAATGATAATGATCACGAGGGTTGCAGCTCCTATACTGTGGCAATAAATATATTCATTTTCCCAACGAGGATTTTGTATTATGAAATCATATAAACACTCCTGAATCTAAATTGAGGATAGCGAATAATGATTGTGAGTGGAGGAATATAATATGTATGTATATAGTATGTATATATATATATATTATATATATATATATATATATATATATATATAGATATATATATACATACATATATATATATATATATAATATTATATATATATATATATATATATATATATATATATATATGTATATATATATATATATATATATATATATATATATGATATATAGATATTAATATATATATATATATATATATATACTATATATATATATATATATATATATATATATGACTGGCAAAAATGTTCTGTTACAGCAGAATTCATCTAATAAAAAGGAGCCCATAAAATCCCCACCAAAATATAGAGAGAAAAGTACTATATTTCAGAGACTGCAGTCTCTGAAATATAGTACTTTTTCGCTCTATTTTTTTGGTGTTTTTATGGGCTCTTTTAATTATTATTATTATTATTATTATTATTATTATATATATATATATATATATATATATATATATATATATATATATATATATATATATATATATATATATATATATATATATATATATATATATATATATAAAGTATGTGTGCTTGATTTTAAATCACGAAGAATTAAAAGACGTGATGATTATACGAACAAAGTTACAGCCACGAAGGAAAATTGAAACACCGGAGATGCTAAGTACTTTCGTCTCATTAAGAAGACATATTCACAACAACTAAAGATACACAGAAGCTAAGGATATTATAAATGGTAGGGAAAAGTCTTAAGGGAATACAAAAAGATCTAGAGGTCACAGAATGGTCAACAGATTAAAATCGAAATCTACTTATTGGTAAACGTCTTTATTCTATCTTTTAATTCCTTCTGGAACATGTGTTTTATGACTGGGTCAAAAGATGAATAATCCTTAACGTACATTAAAAATATTCCCCCAGGTTAACTGATTCAAAACGGATTCTAACAATTTCTTTGAAATTGTTTCGTTACAACATGACATTTGGCTTTGCGTCCAATGTATTCTGTTGGGACTTTTCACTTAAATGTAATGTTGTTTAAATTCGGTGTTCAATTCTTTGCTGGTCTGATGTAAGTAAAATAAATAATAATCCATACATGGAATTTTGTATACAATATTACTAGCTCTCTTAGTGGGATATTTTCTATAGGCATGTTTTTTACGTTATTATATGTGAAAGATACATTGGTATTAAACCATTCTAAAAAAGGATTTACAGCTTCAAATCCAATAAAATATGACAAATAAAGGATGTTTCAGGATACTTCTTTTTTTCTTTTCTATTTTTCATAGCTTTTTTATAACAAATATCCATGATATGGGATAGATAGCACAAATCTGTTCCTATTTTTCTGGTGATTTTGAATTAGTGACATAAAAACTCAGGATGACTATTCGTAAGGCTCGAAGAAACATTAATGAATATACTGACATTCTTAAAAAATTATGTGAAGTCCTGAATAATAGTGTACATATGTCAAATTATTTGTCTTTTTCCTATAAATACTAAATTTACAAGTAATAGGTTCCTTTTTAATATAAACGTCCATACTGAAGTATAAATTTGATAGATGAGACTTGATTATTTAGTTGAGCCAATATACTATTTCCATTCAAATCTTTGGGCATAATGGCTAAAATATCATTAACACAACGGTACCATGTCACAGGAAAATAGAAACGTTTGGTGATGTACAGACGTTCAAAAAATTCCAAATGTAAATTTGAGAGAACAGGTGAAAGTGGGTTTCCCATTGCCATACCAAAGGTTTGCTCAAAAATATTCCCGTTGAAAATAAATTTACTATCACATATGCATAATCTTATTACTTCTATGACCTGGGTAATTGTTAGTTGCAAATCAAGTTTATGCAATTCATCTTTAAGGTATTCTAACACAGAGTGAATGGGAATTTTAGTGAATAAGGAACGTACATCACAACTTATTAATTAACCATGAATCTGGAATGATTGTAATTCCGTTGAATTTAGCAGTCAAATCTAAAAAAATTAATAAGATGGGTACCCGAAATAGTTCCTAGCAAAGATGACAATAATTTTGTTAGATATATTGAAAGCTTATAAGTTATGGTACCAACAGAACTAATCATTGTTTTCATTGGGTTATTTTCTTCATGTGCTCTTACTAGCTCATATAGATACGGCAAGGAAGGTGAGTTCGTTAAAAACTGATTTATAAGATGTTTGTTGTTTTCTACTAGGATACTTTTTAATTTACTATTGAAAGATTTGATTACTTCTTCTAAGGGGTTCTTTTTTAGTTAAAAGTAAGCCTCATTATAACTTAACTGAACAAAAACCCCTTACAGGAAGTAATTTAATCTTTCAATAGTAAATTATAAAATATCCTAAAAACCACAACAGTCTCATAAACCAGTTTTTAACGAACTTACCTTCTTTGCCGTATCTATATGGGCTAGTAAAAACACGAAGAAAATAACCCGGTGAAATCAATTATTAATTCTGTTGGTCTCATAACTTATAAGATTTCAAAATATCTAACAAAATGATTGTCACCATTGCCAGGAACTATTTCTATTACACATCTTAATTCATTAGATTTGAATGACAAAATCAACGGTATTACAATCAATCCAGATTCACGGTTAGTTAGTTTTGATGTGCGTTTCTTATTCATTGAAGTTCCTATTGACTGTATTAGATTACCTTAAAGATGAATTGCATAAACTTGATTTGCCACTAACAATTAGCCAGGTCGTAGAATTAATAAGATTATGCATATGTGATTGTAAAGCTACTTTCAACTGGGAATATTTTAAGCAAACCTTTGGTATGGTAATGGGAAACCCATTTTCGCCTGCTCTTTTAAATTTATACATGGACTTTTTTGAACGCCTGCGCATCCCCAAGCTTTTCTATTTCCCCGTGACATGGTACCGTTTATGTTCATGATATTTCAGCTATCATACCCAAATATTTTGATATAAATAATATATTGGCTCAACTAAATGATCAAGTTCCTTCTATCAAATTCATACTTTACCTATATTGGACATTTATACAAGAAAGGTACCTTTTAATTTTAAATTTAGTATTTATAGGACATATGTACACTATTATTCAGGATATCATATACATATTAAAATGTCAGTTTTTTCATTAATGTTTCTTTCAATCCCAGATCAAGAATTCAAAGACATCTGAAAAATAGAAACAGTTTTTATAATAAAAGCTATTAAGACCTTCTATGAAAAATCGGAAAGAAAAAAAAGAAGTGCCCTCAAACCTCCAATGTTTGCCATATTGTCCCTAATTTTGTTAAATTTAAGTTGTATAAGTCCTCTTTATACCAATCACAATTTTACAAAGAAGCTACTAACTCTCTGTTAAATATGGAAATATGTAGTAAACAAAAATCAATTGATAAACATAATGACCTTGTCTCAAGGATGAAAGGGGAAGTGTTCAATTCTCTTTCTTTTATAGATAGTTTCATTTTTAGGAAACTTTTTAACAAAACTCTGAATGATTTTATTTTACTCGTACAGGAAAGGCATTTCAGGAAATTGAAAGGTTTGGGCATTGTTATTCCAAAATTTACTAAAGAAAGGGTGACTGTATTCATTTCTCAAAACATGTGTTATCGAAACGTGAAGAGTTCTTATTATCTCTGAAACGCGCTGGACTCCGTTTTTTAAAAAGAGGATCATAACACTCTTAAGCAGTTGGCAAGTAGAAAAGATCTTGTTATTACCAGACCCGACAAAGGAAAAAGGAATTGTTGTTTTTGGTTAGATAAAATTGACTATTAGAGAAAAAAATTTAACTATCTTAGGAGACCAAAGCAAGTTTACTGAAATTGGATCACCTGATTTTTATAATATCATTGTTATTGAGGGGACAAAAAAATTAATAGATTTTTTACGTACCTTTAAAAAAAGAGAAAGTCCATTGATGATAATACATACCAGGATTTGTTTGTCACAGGATCTTCGTTTGGAGTCTTATACGGTCTCCCTAAAAATACATAAACCTATGTACCCATGAGACCTATAGCATCCTACAATACACCCAATTATAAACTAGCTAAATAACTGGTACCTATTCTAGAACCTCTGACTAAAAATAATTTTTACTCTAGCAATTCGTATTCTTTTAAGGAAAAAAAAAAATCTTACAAAACAGGACATCCGATCTTAAAATGGGGGCTAGTGAGATTGTAAGAATCGCTTTTTACTAATGTCCCTGTGGAGGAAAAAAACCATAGATATTATCATAAATAAACTTTTTCCTGAACCAGATACTGTTTTTAAACAATTTTAATCGAACTCTTTTTAAGACTTTCTTAGAGCTGACAGTGCGGGACACTTCCTTTATTTTTGATGATAAGCTTTTTAGACAAACTGATGGTGTAGCCATGGGCTCCCCTTTGGGTCCAACGTTTGCCAATATCTTCATGTGCTCGCTGGAAGAGCGCATGCTAGATGAATGTCCCCTTAGGTTTCACCCACCCGCTTTTATATGTTAGGTATATTGACGCGAAATGGGACAACTCATCGCCGCCATCTCATCGCCAGCCAACTCATCACCGCCAACTCATCTCCGACCCAACTTATCCCCGGCCCAACTTATCTCCGGCCCAGCTCCATCTCCAGCCCAACTTATACCCGGCCCAAACTCATCACCGGTCCCAACACACACACACACACACACACACGCTATTTTCTCAGGTGTATATTGTAATGGCTCAAAAAAATCAGAGGTGTCATTCCAGTGCTTTATGCTCTATTACCTAACAAACGGAAAGTTACATATTCAAGGCTATTTAAAATGATAAAACCAAGGGAATCAACCAACAGTAAACCCGAAATCGGTTGTATGTGATTTTGAAATTGCAGCATTTTTGGCAATCAAGGAAAAATTTTCCACAAGTCGAACTAAAAGGGTGATTCTTTCACCTTAGCCAAAAAATGCAAAAACACATTGCGGCTTTGGGTCTAAGTTCTCGCTATAATAACGATAGCCAGTTTTCTTTACAAATAAAGATGATACTGGCGGTTGCATTTGTACTGTCAATCATATTGATTCATATATTGATGTCTTAGCTGATGAATTATCCCCAGAGCATGTGTCAATCTTGAACTGGCTTGAAGACAATATATAGGTCGGTTAAACAGACGTGGAAATAGCAGACATGCACCACTCTTTCCATTGGAAATGTAGAATTTGTATTTTCGAACTTTGAATCATGAAGATAAAACAAAACAACCATGCAGAAGGAGCGAACAGAAGATTACAAATGGAATCAGGAATGGAACATCCTACACTCTGGAAATTCATAAATGCACTTAAAAAAGTTCAGGAAAGGTAGAGATTTTTATTTGGAATCAACTTATAGCAGGCAGTTCACCACCTGCCAAATTAAAAAAGTACAGGGATACTGATTCCCGCATTCTTAGAATTGTCCAAAATTTTAACGAAAGGACTCCCATTGAATATTTAAGATGCATTTCTTCATAACATAAAATAATTTTTTTTTTCTATATTTTCATGGATTTTTTGTCTTAATTATATGGTGTTAATTTATTTTTAGTGTCATGAAAAAAGAGGTCATACTTGATTCTGAATAAAGGTGTTTTTTAATATTTACTGAATTTCATTAATCACTGCCGGGGAATGAGTTGGGCCAGGGATGAGTTGGCCAGGGATGAGTTGGGCCGGGGGATGAGTTGGGCGGGGATGAGTAGGCGGCGATGAGTTGGCGGCGATGAGTTAGCGGTGATGAGATGTACCCCATTCATATTGACGATACCTTTGCCCTATTTAAAAGGATTTTGTATCGACTCGTTCTTAGCATTTGCCAATTCTATACATGATAACATTAGGTTTACTGTGGAAAAAGAAGTGAACAACCAATTACCTTTTTAGACGTTCTTGTTACCAGAAATGATGATTCTTTAATACTTCTGTCTTCAGGAAAAAGACGTTTACTCGCTTAGGATGCAACTACTACAGTTCTTGTTTTTACCAATTTTAAACTTAAATTCTGTATTTACTCTCCTCCACAGGGCTTTTTTCCATTACATCGAAACTGGCATTCTTTTTCACCAGGAAATTAATTTTCTCTCTGAATATTTTATGAATAACTCCTTCCTCGTAGCTTATTTTTTAAACAACTCCGCATATTTCTTAACAACAAACAATTCCACTGATGTCATGAAACCTCCAACAGTGCCCAAGTTAAAAACGTTTACGCCAAATTTCCCTTTTTACACGATGATTCTTTTAGAAAACGTTTTTTTACAAATTATCAATAATCACAATGGTGCGATCAATTTGAAATCAATTCCCAAAAATCCGTTAACAATGGTTCTTTTTTAACCATAAGGATCGATTAAGCCCTTTTTTGTCCTCTAACGTGGTGTATAAAGTATACTTGCCCTAAGTGTAACTCAGGGACTTATGTCGGAATCCACGAGGAGGTTACTGAGGGTCAGAATCGACTCCCATCGGGGAATTAGCTTTCGTACTGGTTGTAGGCTCTCCAACCCAGAACATTCTAATATCAGAGCTCATTCCAAAAATCTGTAAAACTTACATCGAAAGAAGTGATTTTAGTATAATAGGCCAAACAGCTAATAGTCACGAATTGCTTATACTTGAGTCATTGTTTATTATACAACTAGTCCCACAGTTAAATACCAAACCTCCTTTACTCAACTTTACCTAAGTTAACTGTCTTGTAAGCATTCTGTCTTTTGTTCTCTCCACATAAGGTTGGTCAGCGGGCTTTTGTTCTTTTGTATGTGTGTGTGTTTTTATTTTTTTATCTTTTTTTTATATGTAATGTGTTGAATTTTAATTATCTTATGAAATTTTAATGTATTGAATTTTAATTTCTTATGAAATTTAAGTTTTTAAGTTTACAAGTAACGTTTTTAGTAATTTATTCATTATTGAATAAAAAATTACTAAAGAAATTATTACGAAACGTCAGAAATTAAGCAATATGTTGGAATTAATTGGTTTCCCTGGTCCACCCTCGCAGCACTGATTATATATATATATATATATATATATATATATATATATATATATATATATATATATATATATATATATATATATATATATATATATATATATATATATATATATATATATATATTTAGGGCTGTTGCCTGTATGATAAGGCGCCCTATGAGGTAATGTTAGACTTGCGATAATCTTACGCTAAGTCGGTGGTATTGCACTTCCATCTTCAATGGAGTGTCTTGGGTGGGGTTTGTAGATCACTTTACAAAGTCGGGATTATCTTCGTTGTTTATGACGACGATGTGTTAAACTCATGGTGAGGAGGTTCTTGTAGAAAACACAAGTAATTTAAATAAATAAAAATTATATATTCTTCTGAAGTTTTACATGGTGAAGATTCAAGGTCATGGACTTGTACAAGTCTTCTAATAACGATAGCTTGATCACTTCTGCCAATGATGATGGCTACTTCTGTTCCTTCTACATGATCAAAGCTTAGGTAAAGAGATACAGGTCTTCTAAATAACGATAGCTAAACTCTATTCTGCCTGTCTACCATCTCTGTTACAAGTTATGGAAGGACCAGACAGTAGTTCGAACATATGAACATACTATCAGATGACATAGTTACATACGAACACACAATCAAATGAGGACACGCTACAGATCACGTAGGCCGTTTGAATTATAGGTCGCGGTAGTTGTCTCAAGCAGGAAGCTTGGACTAATGTTTATAAACAATTGAATGACTACAGGTGACGGCATGTTATCTTAGCCTACTTTTATTGTATACCTCATCTTTAGCGTCTCTAGTCTGATCACATTCCTGCAAGCAATCTTGGTTGACCTCCTTTAGTTTTAGTCTTTTTATATATATGGACTAACATTCCATATTTTATTATGTGAACACTTACATTAGCTCGGTCAGCTACCAAAACCAACTACTGAATATTACTCAAACTTGACTTGCATTTTGACTTATAGGAGTGTGGATACAGACACTATGAATATATATAATATATATATATAGTATATATATTATATATATATATATGATATATATATATATATATATATATAGTATATATATATATATATATATATATATGATATATATATATATATATATATATATAGATATATATATATATATATATATATATATATATATCATATTATATATATGATATATATATATATCTGATATAGATATATATATAGATATATATATATGTATATATAGATATATAGATATGATATATATATATATATGATATATATATATAGATATATATATATATAATATATATATATATATATATATATATATATATATATATATATATATATATATATATATATATATATATATAGATATATATAGATCTATATAATATATATATAATGAGATATAGATATAATATCTATATAGATATCCTCATATATATATATTAGATAATTATACTATATATATACTATATATATATATATATAGATATATATAGATATATATATAATATATATAGATATATATATACATATATATATCTATATATATACTATATATATATATATAGATATATATAGAGATATATATATATATATATATATATATATATATATATATATACTATATATATATGTATACTAGATATATATAATATATATATATATATATATATATATATAGATATATATATATATATATATATATATATATTATATAGATATATATATATATATATATATATAGATATATATATATCTATATATATATATATATATGATACTATATATATATCATATATATATATCATATATATATATATAGATATATATATATATATATATATATACTATATATATATATATATATATATATATATATATAATATATATATAAGTAATTAAAAATTTCATGGTGTACATGAATTGATTCATCTCATTAAGATACATATGCTACAGAAAATACTAATGTACTCTGACAATTGCATAGAATGAAGATTAACATGATAAAAAAAACCATATTTTAACTGATAAAAAAATTTCATATATGAATTGATAAAATTATTAATGTTTATGCTGATTGATTCGTTGATTTTTATGCTAAAATGTTATATATCTGATTCATTAATTCATACTAAACTCATAAATAACTGCAGATATGGTAAGATAAAAGGTAACAGATTGATTATAGGCTACCTGATTTGTTTATACATATGTATATGGATTATATAATTATGATTAATATATGTGCACTTTAAATAGATTCCTATGCGTACACGCAAAGATATATTTTGATTACCGTTATTTATGATCATTTATATATAGATTCCTAGTGCGTACACGCAAAAAAATATATTTCGATTCTGTTATTTATGATCATTTATTTATATTATAGGCATACATGGACCGAGGTTGGTATACTACTTCACATTTAATTTCTAGCTTTCGAACAACTTTTCGTCCATTACACAGTTTTCCAGACAACCACCTATAGCCAAATGAAAAGGCCTATTTCAATGGTTAAAACAAGGGAAAATTTGCCTCTGGGCGGGTCCAACGTTCTATTTTGCGCTCATACTTATTCTCTGCATCCTAAGCTACACGATTACTGTTCGCGATGGAATAAAACCATCCCAGCACGAGTCCTTCGCCAGCAAAGTAGAGTTGAATATCCTTCGGGTCGTAATTTGTCGGAAGTATGTCCCTTTTTGTAGTCGAATTCCGACAGCCTCGGCCGCCGGAGCGTTCCGCATTAAAACGAGATTAACGACGAGATACGGTGTCGGTCGAAGAGAAGTCCATGATGGTGCTTATTCCTTTCACATCGTAGGCGGTTGTTACTCGACGCCGTCGTCGCAGCTACGAACGATTTTTGAAGTTGCGATGTGAAACTCTCGTACTGCAGGATACTGTAACCAGGTTCCATTAATGCAGCCAATGCAGTGAAATTATACTTGTCACAAGGACAAAAGTAAATTCAGACGACATCCAAATACAGGGGAGGGTGGATGAGAGCCATTTAGACCATTTAGACTCAACCCACATGAATTCGCTGATATTTTGGAATTCAAAAGAGTCCGCTGTACAAACTTTTTTATCCATGGCATTACAATGAGTGAACCTATCCAGGTCTATGATGACTGTAAAAATATCCATAATTATAAAAAATAAACAGATATCAATACGAATCCCAAAGAAAATTCGATATTACTGTAGCAAATTACTAGACAAAGAAGTGGAAAACGGAGCTATTTGTAAGATTGCCAGGCAACATAAGAGTCAAAGAGAAGATTAATCATGATTCTGTATTTCTCTATGCTAACTGAAATTAAGTTGTGATAAATCTGATCCTATGTGCCCCTAACAAAAGTTTCATATTTCAATTTTCTCGCGCGCATCCTCTGAGGTTAATTTTTTAAACTTTATTAATAGGTAGGAGATGCAACGAAAAAAAAAAAACCCACTATGTAACTAATTTCTAAATAAAACTTTGGGTTTTTGGGTTTTTTCAAGAAAATGCGACATTTTCCCACGAATGTTTTACTTGAATGTAATAGGCTAATGTTGCAAGTAAATATTTCATATACATATCTTGATACTTCTAAATGTCTATGAGGTTCAGAAAAAAATTAATTCATTTTGTTGTTATAGAAATTCTATTTGCTTATTTTGTTATTAATTTTAAAATGATGCAACTCCTTAGTTGCATGCGCATACGGATAGACGTCTGCCTTGCCCATGAGAAGTTCGGGCTAAGCATTCCTTCTCCAGTCAATCTGCTTTGCAAGCGCGAGATGAAGCATGTCAAGCAGATATTTGAGGTTAAAGGAATCAATGCTGATACGGCAAACGCGACAGACCTTCTAGAACTGATGACGTCGTCACCAGCTTAAGAGTTACGTTTCTTGCTGTAAGAGATAGACTTTAGTATTTTCAAATGATATTTTTTGTTTTAATTCTCCACCCGCATGAGAATAATGTCTGAAAAAAAACAGTACCAAAATGAACAATATATTAGTTTTCATGTTGGAATTGTGTTAAATTAAATATTCCTTATTCTTCAAACTAATGAACAAAAGGTTCCTATACAAATTCTATATATATTATTAGCCCTGTATAAGATTCATATAGGATTATTCCATAGATAAGGATTTTCACTTCTAGACTTCCTGACTTTAAAACTTTATTTTTATTTTTATTTATTTATTTATTTATTTTATTTATTATTATTATTTTTTTTTTGTTTTTTTTTTCATTGACTACGAATATAAATCACCGGGACAGACAATATGTCAGTAGGTTTTGGATATGTGTTTGAACTTTTAGCTTATTTGTCATTACTAAAGCGTTAAGTTAGAGTTCAAATCTTTACGCATATATATTTGGATATTTAATTAACCTATGGTTACGTTTTGCTTATTGATTTTATCGTGATTCCTTTTCTATTATAAATTGTACCCTTCCGACTTCTTACGGAGTGTATTATATTGACTCCACTTGTATCCATATTATTTTATTTTTATATTCATTTATTTATATATTTTTTTATATATATTTGATAAATTAATGGTTGGCTTGAATATGTGGAAAAGTGTTCTAGCGCGTACTGTATAAGGCTACTTGCGGTATCATTTCTACAGATACGAGATATGAATGATAAAGGTATTTAAAACCGCGAGAACCGCTATAATCCAGTTCGGATCCAATATCACGAGTTGTACTCGTAAGACATTGACACTTTTTTATTTATCTCTTATTATTTTACCAAACCGATTGACTCTGGGATATAAAAAGAATTATTGGTTTTCTTAATGGAAAGGAATTCACACGCGAGTTAAGGAGATTATTATTTTTGATTTACACCACCCGAGTCAGATTATTTCATGTGTTGAATTCCATGTTTACTGATTTAGCACTCATAAATATTTCCTAATGCACTCAATTGCGTGTTTGTTTTTAGTGCTATTACTTCTATATAACGTGTCAAGGAACTATTGACACTAAGAGTGTTTATTCCCTCTGTCAGACTCGTAATTCTGTTTAATAATTCTACGTATATTCTTTCAAGGATTGATTTGGCACAGGATAAGCCCTTAACTGACAGGTGTCTTAGTGTGTCCCTTGTTTTTCATGACACGTGTTACAATCAGTTATGTGCTTTTTATATCTGTAAGCATTGTAGGCCAGTAAAACAGTGGATTTGGCTTTCTGTGACATAGTAGGGAAACCTGGAGACGGAATGCAACAGTTTTATGACGATTGGTATGAAAGAGATTATTACTACTACCTGGTCGTTAGTCATCTGCTGTGTTCTTCGGGTTTTCCTCGTCACGGACCTACATATAATATTACATTTGATTACATTATTTCTGATACACATACTTTAAAATACCTACCTGCTTTAGGGTTTATGCTGAGCGAAGTGTTTATTGTTTTTGCTTAGCCGCTGACCCTGTTTCCGTTCGAAGTGTTTATTGTTTGGTGTTATTGCTGCTGACTCTGTTTCCGTTCGAAGTGTTTATTGTTTGGGTTAGGTCTGTTGACTCTTGCTTTGTTCAGTTTGTAACAGTTCTGCGCTCCAACCCAGATATTCAATGCTCGCGATCTCTTGGGTTAAGGAATTTTCTTGTTTAGATACGGTTTTAACAATAGGCATGGATGTTTTCTATACCTTTTAGTCCCAATTAATGGTTCTTTGCTGTATGGTGCGGGATTGCGGGATAATGCGCTCGCTATGATATTTGCTTTCCCAGGTAGATATCTTATCTTGGCTCCAAAGACCTGAATTGATCATTTGTCACCGAGTTCCTTTTGGACTGTGATTAAAGCCTTTGAAAACTCGGTAAAGGATCATGTTCAGTAAGGACTTTATCGATAGCCATAGATTATGAACTTAAAAATGTACTAGTGAGTTAACGATACCTAGCCCTTCCTTGCCTATTACTGCATATTTACTTTCAGAGGGCATTTAGTTTACGTGAATAAAAAAGCTATAGGAAAGAACTGTTCATCATATTACTGAAGTAGTACTCCTCTTACCCCTTGGTCTGAGGCGTCTGTTGCAATAAAAAAAATTCCTTATTTAAATCAGGGATTTTTAAGTTAGGTGAGCTGCATTATTCCGTTTTTAAGAATATCGAACGCCTGTTGATGCTTTTTAGACCATCTAAATCTACGCTCTTCTTCGTAAGATCTGTTAAAGGAGCTGTCATGATTGAAGAGTTACATATTTACATACGATTGTAATACCCACTAAAGCGCGAAAGTGCTGTATCCCCCTTTACGTTAATAGGTACCGGAAAGTTATGAATAGCGACACCTTACCCATGGACTACTTTAAGACCTTGACTAGACACATAAAACCTAGATAAACATGTTCGGTTGGGGGTTTTAAAAAATCACATTTAGATACTTTACTCTGAGATTATTTGTCTTTGTCTCTGTAGCACTAGCTCTAGTTTATGTGAATGTACTTCTAAGGTATTTAGAAAAGATTATAAGACCAACCATATAAGCATGTAGGGTATCCCCTAAAAGTCTCCAAACACTATGTTGTAATTGGGGCGCAACGTAAGCCGGAGGCATACGTAAAAAATGATAATGTCCCCTGAGTGTGCTGAAAAACTGTGTATGAGGGTACAATCACTTAGGTAATGGTATCTGGTAAAAGGCTTTAAGTAAGTCCAAGCTGGTGAAAAATAATTTATTCTGGCGTTTGAGGGAAAAATTATATGGGCTATTTGATTTCCTAATGGCTCCTATTACTAACATATTTCAACTTCGTCATTTATCTCTATTTTGAAATTGCAGTGAGAGTCTATACGAAGGTACTATATAGCTTATGTTTGTCCTTAGACCGTATTTTGTGTTAAATTACATCCGTTTTTCCCAGAGATCACTCGCTAGCCCCCGGAGAACAAACTTCCTGGTATTCAGATAAAAGATAAAAAAAATTTCTGCTGAATCACCTCTACTGAATGACTTTACGGATATTACTTTAGATAGATTATCAGAGAGATTCATCTACGACTGGTTGGGCGGGATTAAAAATTAGCAACAATAAAAAATGCGATATTTATACTAAACCTTCCGTATCCCACGATATGTATACGTTTGTGGATCACTAGATTTAACTTGTTTGCTGCTAGTCAACCGTGTCTACGGCTTTGTTCACGGAAATCGTTATATTTCAGAGTGTCGGGAAGGATTAAAATTTCATTTCCCAGCAAAGTCTTTTTACACGCACTAAGACATTCGAGGTGCATGCTTCTCGAGATTTTGCGTGCAAAGTGCGACTGCGGTGTGGGAGAATTCTGTTGGGTCATTTGAACAATGTTACGATTTATGAGACAATTGTATAGTTCCTCTATATAAGTTATTATTTGATTACTTGTCTCATTTTTGTTCAAACGGATTTTAATATGTTTGAAGGTTTATAGGATTTTCCTTTGATAAACATGCCTTATTTTGCAGGATGTAAGATAATATTTTGTATTACCCTAGATGGATCTTTACAATTACACTACATACAGAACAATGTTTTTTATAACTATAGAGGTATCTGTAAGCGCTCTCTTATCCGACTTCTCATTAGGGAAGGTCGAACAACAGACGGTGAGTCCATAAATACAGGATATTACGTTTACTAAAGGAATAAAACAAGATATCTAATTTTTACGGCGCGTACAGTCGGGCTTTTATCCACCACTACTTATTAATAAAAACTTACGTATTAAAAAAAAACGAAAACCTGCTCTGATTACTTTATACGGTTCGTGTGTTTCATAGGAAAAATCCTTTTTAATTCAAAAAGATATTGGCATGTATGAACCAACATCGCTTTTCCCCACTCTGCTACAGTCGCTTATTGTGTGGAATTTGCTATGCTTTGAACACTTCGGCAGTTTTGACTGACCTTGACCGCTTGACTAGGTGACACAGTCACCGAGTTTGCTTGTTTGATTCTGAACGGGCTACTATTTCTATTTCTTTTTGTAATAATTAGGATCCTTCTCTTTATTACCATCGGCAACGTATTGTGTGGTTTTTAGCATTATGTTGCTGGTTACGTATAAAGCAATGAATGACAAACTATTAGGAACTGAGCGATTACTATTAAGACAAGTTATCACTACTGCATTCAATATTAACTGTTTGTACTTCATTCTTTGCTAAAACTTTGAAAATAGTGAGGATCCTGGTCAGGGCATTAGCCTGATGAAAAAGTTTTTTTACAGACATGTTATTCCTTGCAATCCAGCCATATTTTTAAGTTATGTTGAGTCATCTTGAGGTTCGATATTTTATATAACTAAAAAAACTCAAGGCTAAAACTGCGATCGGGACTTTGCAAAGGAGCATTTATTGCATGACCCGAAATAGTGTTACCTCTAATTTATATAGATTTGTACCGGTGTTCCACTTGTTTTTTGTTGTGTTTTCTAATCACTACGGTGCTTAATGACCCTATCCATGCATCTGTATAAATACAGACGTCCACTGCGTAAACGGCATATTCACTGGTTAATATGATTTGTTAACGTAAGGGATTAATAATCACCCAAAAATGATAAAATAACATTAGTATCATGATTATGATATTTCAGTAGAACTTCTGGAAACCAGACACAAAAGATAAAAAACTCGCAGTAGCGAAATCTCAATGATGTAGATAATTTCTGTAAAAAAGTAAGATTAAGAATGTCTCGTAACTTCAGCCACAGGAATAACGAAATTCGACCTGCAAAGTAAACACTCAAAGTTACTCCAAATGAATAAAAAATTTTACTTAGCTTGTTTTTGTGGGAAGTCACGGTGTTCCGATAACGACACACGGCCTTGGTCCTCTTTCTCTATTTAGCGGATGACCTGGTTTGGCTTCAGTTTCCCCCGTGGCGCGTTTGTTTCGATGATTCGAGCCCTTGAAAGATCCGATGCTGCAGACGCGTTCGGTTTGTTTCTTGAAGTGCCGGAAACGCTCACTAACGATGTTTATTTGAATGATTCTAATGAGAGACGAAGCTTGCGTTGCCGTAGGAAAAGGACATGTCGTTTTGTTTCTTGAAGTTATTCACTAAAACGATGATACTAAGTTGCTTGAAGAATCTCTTGCTTTTCGTCATCGGTGAAGTTCTTGTTGTTTTCTGAAGTCGCTCACATAAACGATGATACTAGGTTGCTTGAAGAATCTGCTGCTTTCGTCGTCGTCGTTGACTTCATGATTTATTATTCTGTTTTATCTTCGGAGAAGTTGTAGAGTCCTTCTGGTACGCTTGCCACCACTTTTAGGGAAAATGTTGCCTGTATGATAAGGCGCCCTATGAGGTAATGTTAGACTTGCGATAATCTTACGCTAAGTCGGTTGGTATTGCACTTCCATCTTCAATGGAGTGTCTTGGGGTTTGTAGATCACTTACGAAGTCGGGATTATCTTCTTGTTTATGACGACGATGTGTTAAACTCATGGTGAGGAGGTTCTTGTGAAAACACGAAGGATAAAAAATATATATATTCTTCTGAAGTTTTACATGGTGTGAAGATCAGGTATGATTGTACAAGTCTTCTAATAACGATAGCTTGATCGCTTCTGCCAATGATGATGGCTACTTCTGTTCCTCTACATGATAAAGCTTAGGTAAAGAGATTACAGGTTCTTCTAATGACGATAAGCTTAACTCTATTCTGCCTGTCTACCATCTCTGTTACAAGTTATGAAGGAACAGACAGTAGCTTGAACATATGAACATACTATCAGATGACATAGTTACATACGAACACACAATCAAATGAGACACGCTACAGATCACGTAGGCCGTTTGAATTATAGGTCGCGGTAGTTGTCCTCAGCAGGGAGCTTGGACTAAATGTTTTAAACATGAAAAATGACATACAGGTGACGGCATGTTATCTTAGCCTACTTTGTATGTATACGTCATCTTAGCGTCTCAGTTCCTGATCATCCTTCCTGCAGCAATCTGGTTGACTCTTTAGTTTTTTTAGTCTTTTATATATATGGACTAACATTTCCATATTTTTATTATGTAAAACACTACTTAATATATATATATAGATATATATATATATATATATCTATATATATATGTATATATATATATATATATAGAATATAATATATATATATATATATATATAATATATATATAATATCTCCAATAACCAAAAGTGGTAACGGTGGGGTTACAGGTTGTTAATCTGGGCATCATGTACTTTATACCAAACAGACAAGGACAAGGGATGAAAGGATAACCGAGGGTGGAAATTAATATTCCTGATGGACTTCGGTTCTGTAAACATCGTCTCCAACAGATGCCTTTTCCGATGGTCGTTGATCTTGTAGATTATCGATGAATTATCCCAGTTAATCGTATGGCCTGTCTTAAGCCAATGATCCGCAATGCCATTATTTGTTAAGTCTCTTCAAATGACGTATTTGTGCTGGGAGCATCTCACATTTAGTTCTTTCGATAATTAACAAATATGTACGTCTTATTACGTTCGTTGCAAGGAATACTGTATGCAATATTGTTTGAATTGTTCTGGCTACTCTTAATTAGTTTACTTCTCAAAATATTATTATTTAAATACTAAGTTAATATAATGAGTTTTTGAAATGGGCAATGCAGTAATGAAATTAGCATGAAATATTGAAAAGAGAATGCTCTTACGTTCTTTGTTAACATTGGTTGGATTGTAATAGTCACTGTTTACCATTTCATCATAATTTCTTACCTGCATGTCCATTTTGAAAACTATTGATATTAACTTAGAATCAAGATACTATAGACTAAACAAATATACTTAACTCAGAATTTTCCTTCATAAGAGCATGCATACTGTGTAGATGTCAAATACCGTTACCATTACATTGCATATACTTATTACATGCTTATATTATTGATTTAAAGGATTATGTTTACATTATCATTTACATTACATTTATGCTCTTATCATTTGCACTTTACTTATTGTAAGACCACTTGTTTCATTATGCATCGTGGGCAACACTGCATTTACATGCGGCAACACCGCTATTGTTGCCAGCCATATATACGATGCATTAATCAGTTCCTAACTTCCTGCCCTTTGGTCACTGAGCGAAGCACACAAATTCTTTCTGACTTCTTATCGCTGCAGCTGTCAATACATAGAATTTTAAGAACCTTCAGTTTCATTTATTCACCCTTCGTCCCATTCATTACATGGACGTATGTGGTATGTTTACAAGCCACAATAACAGTGAGTATTTCCAGTGACAGACTTCAGCTGACTCCACTTGGAATCCAAGAAGACGACAGCCATTGCTCAATGTTTACCTCTCGTCATGCATTTTGAATCTCTTTCAGTGACTCAAGAACGGTGTTACTAGTGCATTACAGTGTCCCTGGGAGTGCTACAGTGTTTATGCAGTGCAGTGTTAGGGAGTCAGTGTATTACAGTGCAGTGCAGTGTTGTATTAGGACGCTTCCTTGCCAGCTTTTTGGCGGGATATTTGAATTCAGGCGCGATTTTCGCAACCCCACTATGTCCCTTTCCCCCTCTCATGCATCCATGGTGCATGAGGTGTGAGACGAGCAGCCTCCCCACAGCTACCCAGACCCCACCCCATCTACCCAGGGACCAAGACCGTCCTACCACCACCAAGGCAACACACATACGCACACATACACTCTCTCACTCACTGCCTGACTGCTTTATCTCAAAAGCTCACTGTAGAAGATTTTTATTTTCAATCACTCTTGGTGCATTCCTTCGCTTACATACAGTGAATTGGATTTTCTCCCAGTACTCTACACTGTATAAACTCTCTTACGATACCCAAGTCAACATGGCTCAGAAAGAGGAACAGCTAATTGAGTTGATGGTCAGACAGACGATCAAACACACGATCATACACGATCAACAAAGGATCCGATGGGAGATGACAGACCAACGCATCCCACTGCAGCTGATGAGAGTACCAGCCCCACCCTTCCACCTCCTCTGATTTACCAGTACGATGGCCAGGAGGCACCGATAATGATTAGATTCATTTCATTCCCACAAAACCCCCAAAAGCAAAAACAAAAGCAAAAAAACCCCCCCGAACAAAAAAAAACACATTTTCTTCCGACTTCCAGCTTGCAAGAGCAAGAATGATGAAGCCAAGAGGAGCAGACCTTCTGACAACAGATAGAGCAATCACTACAGGAAGACAACCAGCAATTTATGGATCTTTTCACTTTGCATTTGGGACAGATTGCAACATCGCAACCTCAGCAACCTGATACCACATCTGCAATCCCTGCCACACCTGTTACATTAACTTCTAGTGTTGCAGTGCATACACCTATAGTTACTAGCAAGCCTATGGTCCACCCTCCACCCCTCTAGCAACAAGATGCAATATATCAAGCATTTCGTCAATGGAGGCTCCGTTTCGAGGACTATGCAACCATAGTTGGATTTGATAGATTACATCAAGTCTCCCTGCTGATACACCTGAGGACTTGCATCTCCCTGGACGTCCAACCCCTGTTTTCATCTATACTCGGCATCCCTCCTGACACATCACTCTCCCTTACAGAGGTGTTGGAAGCACTGCAGAAACACCTTTGCAGCCTCAGAAATTAAGCCTTATGACATAAGGAATTGTTGTCCTGCAAACAGGCTGTAGGAGACTACTATGCATGCCTTAAGGATCTTGCTGACGAAGTGGACTTATGCACCGGCAACCCCACTTCCTGCGCTGCTCCTACGAATCTACAAGTGCGACTGTGTCAGCCATTGCATCCTCCCCTAGCCAGGTTAACACGGTATCTTCATACAAGAGGAACCAGTGCCTACAGAAGAGAACTTCTCATTGATCTCCTGACCAACACTCTCACCAGTCTTCTAATAGTGACTTTTGTCAATACTGCTCTCACAAGCACAACTCCAGACAATGCTCAGCCAAGAGTGCAACCTGTAATAACTGCGGACGCAAGGGTTATTGGCCCCGCTCTCAGAAATGTCCTACTAAGGAAGCAAAGTGTAATACCTGCCAGAAAAAGGGACATCTTGAGTAGATGTGCAGATCTACCAAGTCGATTCAGACTGTGCATGCAGCCTCACTTTCAAGCCCAAGTGGAAATCGTCCCTCACCACCTATTAAGTCAAGCACCAGTTGCAGTCTCGTGGGTGGCAACTCAGATAACGAGTCCTCCACACCAGTCACTATCTCCCTGTCATTAAGTGATATCTCATCAAAGCTTCATCTAATCCCCGATGCAGGAGCAGACATCACAGTGATTGGCACCACACTTGGATGCACTCCACATACCTAGGGTAAGGCTTTCACTTCCACTCATGACGGATGTTGTGACAGCAGATGGATCCCCCATGACACCAGCTTTGGGATGATTCCATGCGACACTTCGCCTTGGTAACAAGTCGTGCTTAGCAATTATATATATATATATATATATATATATATATATTATATATATATATATATATATATATATATATATATATATGTATATATATATACATATATATATATATATATATATATATATATATATATATATATATATATATATATATATATATATATATATATATATATATATATATATATATATATTTTTATATATATATATATATATATATATATATATATATATATATATATATATATATATATATATATATATATATATATCTATATATATATATTATATATATATATATATATATATATATATATATATATATATATATATATATATATATATATATATATATATATATATATATATATATATATATATATATATATATATATATATATATATATATATATATATATATATATATATATATATATATAGATATATATATATATATATATATATATAATGGACTCCAGCAACACCTGTTATGGTTGACGAATGAGAAATAACATATTGCAGAAAAACACTTTTCCTCAAACTCCTCCTGGATTTTATTCTGTATGTTCAAAAGGGTTTTCTTAAATTTGGATTCGATTTCCAATAAATGATGCAGTGTGCTTCCATGATATATTAAACATTACATATATAAAAAAGAAGAAAGAGCAAGCAGTGAAGTGAAGAGGTAGTGACGATATATTGTTGTTAGTAATTGGCTGAAGTTGCAATGAGCTCAGCAGGCATGAAGTCTAAACAACCAACACGGTACTGAACGCAGACGGTGTTGACATTTAACATATATTTCAAATTCGTATTTTATCCTTAGCTAAGTGAAGATAATGTTTCTATCGAGTCCGATGTTACTCATTATTAATTATCAAGACGTAATTTGATATTGTTATTAATAACACGTCTTGAATCAAATTTATGTATTCTTGTTAGTACGTTAGTAGTTTGTACGTTTGTGTGCCCGAGTGTACAGCGTGTTTGTCACTCGGAGTCAGATTCATAGCGCAGGTCAATGAGTGTAGATCACTCTTTGTTATAAGAAAATATCGGAATAAATTACAAAAAAAAAAAAAAAATGGAGATGTATTTTATTTAATCATCTCTTTTCCAATACAGCCAAGGTGTGTATGCCTACACGGTCAAAATGGGTGGCAGTTTACCCAGATAAGGCCGCTAAGGCAATGTCAACGGCAGCAGTATCGTTCCGAGTTTGACCTATTGCGCATATCATATCAAGAACCTTCTCTCTTTCATTGTTGAGTAGATCGAGAAAGATATCAAGAAAGCGGGTTGAGTAAGATTCACTCTTACGACAGACAATACCCCGAGTGTGTTCGCTGTTATCGACACACAAGCAGATCTTTATACACAATCTGCTAAAACGGATGAATACATATCACATGTGTGATAACAATTCCCGTTGAAATTATCATTACTGTTACATCTAAGAAGAAGACGAAACCCTGATGGTCGACGGCGTCATCAAACAATCGAACCCGAGAAGTACGGCGGAGCAAGGTGAAAGGATGCCATAATCAATTTTGTCAAGAAGCGGCCCAAGACCGGAGAAAGAAGTCATTCCCAGTGGCATGTCTACAACGGACATCACCAGTCTTCACAAACAAACAAAAAGACAGGAACGAGTTCTGAAGGTTGAAGAAAGCGAAATACATCACTAATCCTAAATTATTTTTAGGTACTGTGACGTCCGATTGCGTTTTTTTTTTTTTTTTTAGAAAAAACATGGAAGTTTTTAAACATTACGATATTCAACTCTATTTCTCAACAAACACCAACCCAGTCTGATGAGAAGTTCGTCTGCAAGCTTGACGGTCTCCCGGCGAATCTTCAATATCCTTTAAGGTAAGTCTATTGGTGCTTCTTAGTTTTTAATATATGTAGTTAATAGAGTAGCCTAGAAAAGCAGGCTATGTCCTGTAACTGGATATCTGATCCGTACTGTTAGCCCTTAACTTTGTTTTCACTTTCTTTTTAGAAATTGAATATTTTATCTTAGGAAATATTCCATCATTTCATTGCCTTTCAATAACTATTGAAGTTCCGTTAACATATGTGTATTAATATACATATACCATTTGCTAGGTGTGATTTACATTGTAGCGGTATAGGTAATAGTAAGACTTTTAGAAATTTCGAAATATGCAGAAAATATGACAACCAATCCTGACCCAAACATATCATTCGTCATTAGTAGTGCATCTTAAACCATAGTGCTATTTCAAGGCTGGGTCGATGGTCATTTGCCTCAAAGAGTTGAAGATTGGCTCACATCCACAGAAGAACCACTTTCAAACTAAAAATATATGGGATCCGGCTAGCAAATTGAGAGAAGCTATGTCATTTATTAACTATTTTAAGGACTACGAACAATGGCATTCAACAGCTGTCAAACTTTGGAAGATTTCAAATCTAAATTCAAATAAGTATACGGAGAAGATCCACACTTGAAAAAAGCCACAGATTTAAAGAGAATCATTATAATATCAGAACAATTAAGAAAGAATAAGACTATCATATGATGCTAAATTTGATCTCATCTCTGATCATATAGAGGTATGGCGTTCTGGTTTGTCAACTTCTACTTTAGTACAGGGTGACACTTTGAGTGCCATGGATAGGTGTCTCATATTGAAATTTGCATTACACTAGGTCTAATTGAGTTAAAACCCATGGAACAGACTATGCGTAACTAAATGCTGTTGTATTCACAAGATCACTGAACATAGTTATCAGGAATGTAAATGGGGCAATAACAATCACAATGGGATTTGAAAAAGAAAACGTCAAAGTAACAGTAACACTAATGAATCAGTAGGGGATTGCTATACCCAACTGTCAGAGACAAACCAATAACATCATAAATATATCAGAGGGTAAGACTGATTATGTTGAGATGCATGTAAATGACGAGTTTTATGCATTTACTAATTAATATAAAGTTCAAACAGATGTACCGCGGTTTAATAATTAATGTATTATATCAACTAATTATTCATTTTATATGCAACTTTCATAGTCTAGCTAATTAAGGCACTCATTGTGTACCATACAACTTTTACCTTGATTCCTATATACTGGTAGTCATTGTAATTTGGTGGATTTAAAATATAATCACTTGCCGTTTCAAGATTTTTATGAGACTAAGACTATTGTTAAGCTGGCAGATATAGGAATGTTAACTGATGATTTCATTATAACCGATGGGATCAACATGTACCCAGTTGTTATTTTGTGTTTCCAGCAACGGCATGACGTTTTTATCAAAGGGGGAATTCACTATATTCTCTTATATACTCCAATCCACATCAGATTGAAAGGATGAACCAGACAGTGAAGTAAGTTATATAGAAGAGTCAGTTAGTTTTTGGGATATATCAGAAATAAAATAAGCAA
>NC_087207.1:80334074-80354074 GCF_015104395.2 Macrobrachium nipponense
ACCGAGTCAACGCTCATAGAGACTCACGAGACTATCCGGAAGCTCTTATCCATATTTTGTCCTTTTATAATTACAACTACGACTTGTGCAGTCATTTCCCCTGGGTTTGGACGATTACCAGGATCGCGGTAAGTTTAGACGATAGGTGAGGAATCGTTTAAACCTTTATTTACTTTATTTTTTTCTCTGCGCCGACGTACAAAGTTTGTAAGTTGTCATTCAAGTTGTTTGGAGTAAATAACGCTTGTTTAGGACCAACGGGTTTATTTCCTTAGTTCCTCCATATCAGCTTGAATCGGGAATGTAAAAATTATTTTCACTCCCTCGTGTTCTTTATTACCTTTTGCTTTCGAATCGGGACTGTCCCTTTTCCCTAAACCCTAAAATCTTATTACTTGTATGCGTTGTTGTGTAATTTTGTCGGGAAACTATAAACTCGCTAACATAATTTTGTATTGTGGTTTGTAATGCATTTACTTGAATGGCAGCAGGAACGTGTTAGTCTATTATAATTGTAAAACAGGAATTCAATTGTTTACTAAAGGAAGTTTTCTTTAACTTTAACCATGGCTCAATTTAACGTTCAGAAGTTTGCTGCGGATCCCTCTGCTGAGTTAGCTAGTATCCAAAATGCTAAGAAAAACTAGAGCTTCTCGAGTTAGCTAGTCATTTATCAATTGCAACTAGGAGTAGCATGCGGAAGATTGAAATTCGCAATCAGATTCTTGAGCATTATATGCGTGTGGGTAAACTAGGCAATGAAGCTAGACAGTATTTAACTCGTGAACCAGCAGTACTAGCTCACGAGCAGCAGTTAGAATATGAGCGCATTTCCCTTGAACGCGAGAAACTTGCGGCACAGAATTAGAATCGGAGAGACAAGCAGAAGAGAAAAGGTTAGAATCTGAGAGACAAATGTCGAGACTTAAATTAGAATTCGAGATGGAGAAAGCTAGACTTCAGTTAGCTTTAGAGAGAGAGAAAGAAAAACTAGACTATGAAGCGTCGTTAGCACTTAGATTTGAACAAGAAAAAGCAAAGCTTTCTAGAGAGAATAAGGAACATGAAATTTCGGTTTTGGAAGCTCAGGAAAAACCCTTTGATTTAGCAAAAAACATTAAGTTGGTTCCCACATTCACAGATTATGACCCTGAAGATTATTTTAAGACTTTTGAAGAGACTGCCTTGCATTTGGATTGGCCACGCGATCAGTGGGTTTGGCTATTAAGGCCGAAATTAACTGGGAAAGCTGCGAAAGTTTGTAGACATCTCGAAAATACTACAGATTACCAGAATGTTAAACAAGCATTTTGATGCTTTTTCAATCTCTGTCGAGGGATATCGTCAGAACCTTTTCGTAACAAAACTAAGTTCACAACTCAAACCTATGTAGAATTCGCTTCCGAGAAATTAAGGGAGTTTAGGAAATGGATAAAATCTGCTGCAGTAAGTACTTTTGCTGAATTAGAGAATTTGATTGTACTTGAAGAGTTTAAACGAAAGCTTCCTTTGAACATTATGATGTATTTAGAGGATAGGGAAGAAAAAGACTTGTTAAAGGCAGCTTCTCTAGCAGACACTTACTCTTTAATACATAAATTTGGCAACAGTAAGAGAACCGACCAGAATGTAAAACCATCTCCAGTTAAAAACTCTGAAACTCTGACTGATACGGCAAAAGCGTTGAATTGTACGTTGTAGTTATTGTAAAGAAGGCACGGTCACACAATTAAAAACTGTCCAGATCCTAAACTGTAAAACTTCCTTGCCTTTTTTTTCGGAACCCCATTTAACCCTTTTCTTAACGTTAAAGGTAAAACAGATGGTCAGATTAAGCCTGTTTCCCATATCCATTCTGAAAAGCCTGTAAATCTATTTGATGATTTTACTTTTAATGGAACTGTATCTTGAACTCTGATGGGGATAAGTATAAAAGTCAGGATACTTCGTGACACAGGTGCTTCGCAAAGCTTGCTTTTGAGGAGTGCTCTCCCAAATATTGAAGCTAACATAACTAATGAACATGTTCTCGTGAAAGACCTTTCACAAATATCTAAAGTTCCCCTTGCTAATGTTCATCTTGATTGTCCTATAAAGAAGGGTAACGTGCTGGTAGGCATAAGAGATATTGAATTTCCAGTAAAAGGTGTAACTTTATTATTGGCTAATGACCTTGCAGGACGTTTGGTAGTTCCCAATGTCATTGTAATGGAAAAACCTGTAGGTGAAAACCTTGAACCTGATCCCGATTGCTCTGTAAATCCTTCTTGTGTTGTCACTCGTAGCCAGAAATCTAGTTCGGATGAATCTAAAGTCACTTCTGTAAAGATTTCGAAGCACGAAATGTTATGAGTCGAGATAACCTTATTGAAGCTCAGAAGCACGATAACACTTTAAGTAAGCTTCATGACCAAGCGGTTTCTAGAAGTGAGATTAACAAATCCCCATGTTTTTACTTTGAATCTGATTTGTTAATGAGGTTTTACCGTCCCCCTAAGAGATCTAGTGAAGACACCTGGAGTGAAAAGCGACAAAAATTTGTGCTACCTCTTTCTGTTAGGAATTCTGTAATGGAAATAGCTCATGATGCCTATGGAGGACATTTAGGAGTTCATAAGACCTATTGTAAGATTTGAATTGTTTCTTTTGGCCCAATATGAAAAAGGATGTAGCAAATTTTGTTCGCACTTGTCATGTATGTCAGATATCAGGAAAACCTAACCAGGTAATACCCAAGGCACCTTTACAACCGATCTTAGTCCCTGATGAACCTTTTAGTAAGATAATTATTGATAACGTTGGTCCTTTACCAAAAACCAAGAAAGGTAATCAATACTTGCTCACTATAATATGTCCTACGACCCGATACCCTATTGCCATCCCTCTTCGTAACATTTCTGCTAAGAACATTGCTAATTCTTTACTTAATGTTTTCACGAATTTCGGTATCCCAAAGGAAATACAAAGTGATCGAGGTTCAAATTTCACCAGTGACCTTTTTGTCCAGGTACTTAAAGAACTAAATATCAAACAAACCTTGTCTGCTGCCTATCACCCAGAGTCTCAGGGTGCCCTCGAGCGTTGGCACCAAACTTTCAAGAGTATGCTCAGGAAATTTTGTGTTGAAAGTCAACTTGAGTGGGATGAGGGCATTGATTTTCTTCTATTTGCTATCAGGGAAGTTCCCCATGAGTCCCTTGGTTTTTCACCCTACGAGATGTTGGTTTGGGAGGTCAGTTAGAGGACCTCTTTCAGTAATTAAAGAGGAATGGTTGAACACTCCTTCTGAGTCTAGCCAAACCATTCAACAATATATGAATAAACTTAAAAGCACATTAACGCAGGTTAGGAAAATTGCTGGGGAGAAATTAAGGGATCAACAGATCTTAATGAAGAGAAACTATGATAAAGCTTGTAAAGTCAGAAAATTTAAACCTAATGACCTTGTCGTAGCCTACCTTCCTGTCCCTGGTTCCCCTCTTAACAAAAGCCAAGTTTTTGTGGGCCCTATCCCATCATAAAAAATTTAAACAATAATACCTACATTATCAAAACTCCAGATCGTAGAAAACCCACTCAGATCATTCATGTTAATTTACTAAAGGCATATCACTCTAGGGAAACTGGAAATGGTTCTAGTGAGACTGTTGTTAATCTTAATTTTAAGGTAGACACACCAGGAGAGGGAAAATTCATGAAGACCTTATGCTTCCTCCATGCCACAAACCAATACAGAGGTTCTAAAATAACCTGGATCTGTTTCTTGAGCCACCTCTCTCCTGGGTAGTCGCAAGACTTAAAGAATGTAATCTCTAGCCATTCAACACTCTTTAATGATTTTCTCAGGAAAAGTGATTTGCTGCTACATGACATCGAGCTGGTTCCTGGTACAACCCAACCCCATTCGTCAGCAGTCCTATCGTGTGGGTCCTGAGAAGAAGAACAAAATGAAGGAGGAAGTAGAATATCTTCTCCGGCATGGTCTAGCAAGACAGAATGCTAGTGATGCAGGAGCTGGAGGGGTGCTACTCCAAGAGTCAGACGGTATACTTCACCCAGTCAGCTACACCTCCACTAAGTTCAAGCATCACCAAAAGTCCTACAGCACCATTGAGAAGGAAGCACTTAGTTTGGTACTCGCCCTGCAAAAATATGAATGCTACTTACTAGGTGCTGCTGAGGTACTAGTCTTCACCGACCACAACCCCTTGACCTTCCTCGACAAGATGAAGTCCCACAACCAACGTCTACTACGCTGGTCCATCTATCTGCAGAAGTTCCCTCTGCAGATCCGCCACATCAGAGGAACAGAGAACATCATGGCAGATGCCTTATCGCGACTGCCTCCTTAACATGATACCCCCTTTACCAGTCTACAGTATCGTCCGTCTTCGCCTTATTGGCCTCTTTTTCTACGAGCCACTCTGTTGGGCTCGTCCTCTAAGGGGGAGGTGTCACCCATCTGCCAGATTGAAATCTTAATTTTGTATAGCTATGATTTTCATTTTTGTGGAAATGTACAGTTCATTCCTGTACCTGTTTTTAAGATCCCTAGTTCTATATTTTTAGTTGTCCTGTTTTCAGAGTGCTTTTGGTTTTCCCCGCCTTCTTTTAGTTTTCTTCGGACCACCTATTTCCTACATAGTTAGTCTCACCTGGTCCTCTACTGTGATAAGTGTCCTATTGGAGTAGCTGTCTTCTTATTCTTCAGTTTTGTAATGTATTAATGTTCTGTTATATAAATTTTGAGTGAACCTTTGTGAAACTGGTAACGTAACGTATATTTAAAATTTAGTTTATTAAGGGTTATTTATTTTGTTATTTGTGCGGTGCAGGATTGTTTGAGTGTTTCTTGTTTTATGCGGTAAGAGGTATTAACGTAATTATGTAACTTGTTTCATTATTAAATATTAAAGTGCTAATTTTTGTTCTGTTTTGAAATTAACCTTTTTTTTTATTTTATGTGACCTATGGAAGAACTTTATATTCTCTAAACCTTGGCCATAAAGCCGTCACAGTGTGTATGTATGTGTGTGTTAAAAATGTATCGCTTCCATAATTGTTCTGTGCATTAATACAGTTACTAACAGGACCTCATGAAAACTGGATGGTATCTAGTGGAGATATTTACTGAAGGAAGGTTACATACTTTCTAGGATTAATATTCCTCATTGTCAAGTATCTGTAGAATGACCATATATTTTATGTAGTAGGTTGGGGAGTGGATTAAACCCCTTGTTTTTCCAATTCAGTGTGCTGGCTTCCTTGGTCCTTTGATTACCCCCCATCTCCTGTAGCCTCGCCCTCGTTACTTTGGCCTTCTCTGCCGGCGGCTCCTTCCAGGTGTGCATTTTCCATTTTGTTACTTGTGTGTGTGTTTTTTTTTTTCTCTTTTCTATGGTGGAGTATTCGGTTTTTTTGATAGGCTACCTTTAAATCCGCTTCCCGTGTTGCCTACCATTACATCGTTTGCCCATATTACGAAGGCATTCTCTACAATTAGTCTGGCCGTTTCGTTTGTGTTCCTGTTAAAATGTTTCATATTTTAACTGTCTGTTCTATGGTCTTTTTCCAAACTGTGCTTGGCAACTGCCAACATGTGATTTTGGTCCCCTGTATTTTGTTTATGTTGATTCCTCATTCCTTTCACGGAAGTAACGTTCTTCATAGTCTAGACACTCTTTAAACAGATTTGAAGACAACATATCAAGAAAAATTGTAGTCTCTTCAATAGCAAAGAAATGCAAAAGCACAAGAAACCATTTGAAAATTGCATGTTTTGAACACATATGAATCATGATTTTCCAGGAACCGTTATATCTATAGCCATGAGTACAATTGAAAAATACTGCATATAATTAATGAAGTTTGAACCACAATTGCCTGGATTTCTAATGCGAATATGCTTGCTGTTAAAGGCTCCAAAATAATTTCACGAATCGTTGATTCACCAAGAAGATATTCAAAGTAAAGAGAAGCAAACCTGTTCTCTGTTGCTAGGTATCTGTTAAAGATTTTTACAGAAATTAGTATCATGTACGTGTACTTGATATCTACAACAATTTCTCTCACAAACATAAGCTGGCTTACCCCAAATATAATTGAAGCTGTTTGTCACAGAGTTATTTACTAATTAGGGGTCATGCAAGTATTATATGACGCGGTTTCTCATTAAAATTTACACCCCAGCTACTCCCTAACAGCATATCTCCAAACCCTCTCCAAGCGTTATGTAACTTTGCATAACCCCCAACCCCAAAGAAACAAGAGATGCTAAAACAGATTCGTTGATTTATTGATGCTTATTATGTTTTTTGTGACATAAGAAGATTGGTGCTTTCATTATGTTCCACTGCTACAGAGATGGAAATCTCTCAGAGTGTTTCAGGAGGGAGCTGAAGGCATAAAAGGGCAAGTCAGGGTATGGTGGTTGTAACAGGAAGAAGTACGTGTATTTCGATTATCTTTTATTTCTGGCAAGTACTCTAGACGAGCGACCAACTACAGTAATCGTCTATCACCCAAATGTGACCAGGATGAGGTACATGGCGAATGAACCAGTGAAGTAGCCCCTACAAAATTAAAAACCATTGTGAGGCCCGAGAAGCAAAGAAAATTCAAGGAAAATACCAAGAAGAGTTAGGAAGAGGAGCTGATTGGTTATTTTAAAGAAGTCACAGGATGATATTGAAGAAGAAAAAGCTTTTCTAAGGTCCCTGCTTCCAAATTTAGGAAATGTAAGGATGATAAAAAAAGTTGAGGCTCAAATAGAAATTCTTAAGGTCATGAGAAGAGTACAGCAGAAATCGACACAGAGCCCAGCTAATGAATATCATGATACTATGCCTTCCATCCATACTTCCCTCCTGCAGACCGCTCCACCATACATTTTTTGCCACACCCAAGGTCATTTAACTCATGAAGATCAATTACCTATGAAACACCAGCTTTTTGAAAGTAATTTTTCAAACCAAGACTTTTTTTTTACATATCCAAGGACAGGTTCATAACCTACACCGACTGTATCATATAGCCATGTACGTATGTATATATCATCTCCAGAGTCAGAAACATCTGTCCACTCAAATAAGACAGACCGGTTTGAACTTTCATTATTAGTTTTGCATATTCATTTATTTATTTGGAAGAAACGATGAATTCAGTTGGTTTGTTTCGTTACCCAGAAAAGAGAATTTAAGTGCAACTTGATATTGTTAGTATTTTTTTAACCTAGATGTAATCATTGGTAGCATTCTCATACTTTTGTTTGATGTTGGTTATTTTTAAATTCATCACCTGTATGATTCTATGTAATGTTTAAGTAACCTCTAGATGAATGCTGGATTATATATTAATAAGATTATACACAATATGCATTTTGGGTTTTTGCTTACCTTAAAGTTACTGGAAGCCTTTCTTCTATCGGCACACATTTTCTCATGTTCGTATCCGGATGGGATATCATAGGTCCAACTGTTGTTATCAGATTATTAGACGTTTCTTTACTCATCCTAACGTAAATGTAAAGTTTTTCAGGATGAGACTTGAGGTCTTCAAATAATATGAGAAATTTTCCCCGAAGCAGTCTTTGGCAAATTAGCGGGTCTA
Source organism: Macrobrachium nipponense (assembly GCF_015104395.2). Classification (NCBI taxonomy): domain Eukaryota; kingdom Metazoa; phylum Arthropoda; class Malacostraca; order Decapoda; family Palaemonidae; genus Macrobrachium; species Macrobrachium nipponense. Next base: position 80,341,683 of record NC_087207.1, read on the forward strand.
CCCAGTACCTTCTTTTATATAGCTTTATCTTTTGTTGACTATTTCTCTTCTGTAGCAAAGCGCTAACAAATGCAACATCAACAGTATCCATGTTGACGCTGAAATAGTGTCTCGTTTGATGGTAAGTACATATTATCAGTCGTCTACTAAGTGGTTGGCCACTTATGCTAAGTTAACACATTTTCGTATCAAGGGCATGTATGCTCAAGTATGTGAAATGTGAGATTACGCGTGGTGAAATAGCCACGACCAACTTGATAGGTGACATGGGCCGATTTGCGTAAAGCAAGCGTATTATAGTGCGCCGCAATGTACGCACTGCGTAAGCAAGCAAGACGTGACGCTTATCAGAAGTAGCCCGATTAGCGGCGGCACAGCCAAAAGTAATGGTGGCAGAACATGTAATACAGATGTACGTATACCGTATGTGTAACGCTGTGTGTGAGTGGCTTAAGTAAACCTCGCGTTGTCCCCACGTACTGGGGGCGTTAAACCCCAGCTATAAAAGTCCCGAGCGGGTTAGGAGACCATGATTTAGTTACTTTCCTGTATACTTTATTGTTTATATCACCGTATTTAAATATTTGTTCATGCATTTAGTTCGACATTTGTGTACTCTTATGTGTTGCAGTTAATTTAATAAAAGAAAGTTTTCCATCACGATATATTTCTCTTACCAAAACTTAGCTATTGGAAAAAGTAGAGAGTCAGATATGTTATTGCATAAATGTTTATTAAGGACTTTCAGTAATGCATGCCACAAACATACAGCAAATATACGATTTACAATATTATTTGTGTACTTTTTTACAGTTTATTTATCCCTTAGTGATAGTGATAATTACTTAACATCGATTCTTTTCTGATACGATAATTCTATATTTTTGAAATTATCTTCTCTTTGATAGTGTATTAGACTTGCTTATTTTTCTATGTTGGATTTTTGTCTCTTTCCTCACATATTACATATAGTAATTTTGATTTATTTATAATTCAGCAATATATATTTAGATATTCTTCATGGGTTCATTTTTCTTAGTTTATTTGTGTACTGATATTTGGTGTAGTTAATTTAATAAAAGAAACTTTTTGATTATATGATATATCATTCTCATCAATACTTACACATGGTATTGAAAATATATGCTTATTTACTCTTAATCCTTACATTAATACATGACAGACATATATATAAATATAAGAAAATATATATATATAATATATATATATATATATATATATATATATATATATATTATATATATATATAGATATATATATATATATATAATATATATATATATATATATATATATCTATCCACACATACAATAATACATGACACAAATATACAAGCATACAATAACTATAAGAAATATAGACATCCACACATAGTGGCCGAAAGCCCGCTGCTCGCTCCTTTTATCCCAGCGTTGCCAATGCGTCTTGGATACGTCCGGTGCAGCAGGGTTGCTGCGTCTGCTCCCACACCATGCAAAGAGCCATGTGGTGCAAGCGGAACCCTGTAGCGGTGCAAGACCACAGCAGATAAGTCCCCGTAACCATGCGGTCACCGCCAAGTTGGCACCACACTATGTGTAAGTGATTACATATAAATACGAATGTATTGTGACATTCTATGAGTTGCAACATGCTGTTGAATGAATATCATGACTCCAGTGTTCTTGTAGAATCTTGCAGTATTGCAAAACAGAAGTTAGTGAATAGCTGACATTGCTTTAACGTTGCTCTGACGACGCTTTGTATAATGTCTTAGTTTGTAGACACCTGGATCATTAGTTTCATGTTGAAAAAGGTAATGCCAACCGATGCCCCTCAGGCAAAAACATGTTGTCGTTCCCATTACAGTCTTTGCCTACGTGACAGACTTAGATTTGCATGTTCATTTGTGTGTATAACATTTGAGCAGGTCAAAAATAACCAAGGGGGCGCCTTGTTAGTCAAACAATTGCAAGGCGATAACCTTTAATAACGGTGGCAGCGCAAGGAGAACCCATATCTACCGAAGACTTGCAAATCTTAGAAACATATCACATATCAAAAGTCAACGAAAGCGAGGCAAGAAAATCTACAAGCAACTTCGTGTGTCAGCCAATGCTGCTGACGGCAACACAAGTATCATTCTGATTGTACCGAGATGACCTTCATCCACGAGCTTTGTTAAATGAAACAAATTAAGCATACAATTTTAATATCAAGAGGATTAAACATTGTATATTAGGCGTCTTCAACAGCATGGAACCTCGAGAACTTCATAGCAACAAACAAACAACGAACAATAACAGCGCAAGCAGAGAATGTGGGTCGTGCAAGGGAGGATGACATGGAAGAGGCTGTGACGCCATCAAAACACAGGGTTTTTTCCTCTTAATATCGAGATAAGTGCAACTTTCTATTCATTTGGTGTGTGACTTTGAGTGATTCCTATTACGCAGGTCAAGAATTGTGTTCCTGAGGGTGAGTTACAAGACATTCTTAAACTTACTTTCTTACAGGAAAATGTCTCCATCACTGGTACTTCGCTCCTGTGGACTTTTTATCTTTGTTTTTCTGTAAACTTTTTTTTCCCAGAAGATCTCCTGAAATATTTTTATCATATATTCTGTGCTTATTTTGGGGGATACTATTAATTCTGTCACACATTTTATTAAATATTGCTTTGCTTATATGTTTACGCAGTGGACGTGTGTATTTGTATAGATTTTACGACAGGGTTGCTAGGAATCACGGTGATAAGAAAAAAAAAAAAGTAAAGATGTCCAATTCAGTACCGAGTACCTCTGCAACCAGTAAGCAGATGGTTACATTAGCTAGCGCTAGGTTAGCAATAGTTCCTTTTCAAAGGCGTGTGAGTGGGTTTTGCCCCAAGGCGTTGAGTCATGGATTTCCTCCTTGGATGCTCACTTAAAAGCAAAAAGCATCACAATACCGACCCTACAGTTACAGGAAGCTAAAAGCTTCATTGATTTTGCAAATGGGGACGTAGGTTCCTATCTGAGAGGCTTTTCTTTCCAAGAAACTAATACTTGGGATGAATTTAAAATTACATTGCGATCCATATATGGCAGTGAAGAAGCCTTGGACGTAGTTCTAGCCTTGAGGAATATCCTACAATTGGTCTCTATGACTCAACTGAATATGGTAGATAGGGCGGCAATCATTGCAGACCGGTTGAATGAATATCTAGATAATCTAAACAATACAACTTGAGTTGCATGGAATAACATGACTGTAAAAGATTTTATTAGGCTAACATACTTAACATTCATAACAGCAATGTTATGAGAAGCCATGGTACGGTGTTTTGATGAAGAGCTATTGCCAGATAGCACGGGATTAGACATTTATAAACAAATTAAGAAACATATGTCTAAATGTGCAGACCTAGATCCTTCACTTATTCAAATTTTTGCAAAGAATGCAAGTAAACCACAGCAAGTAATTATAGTTAATAATAACGCAGCAGGGATAACTTGTTTTAATTGTAAAAGAGTGGGTCACATGGTTTCAGATTACCATACGCGTTATTGTTCAATCCATAATAACTCAAGTTATTCTTACGCTAGATGTTTTTCACGCAATCACCAGCAAGGTAACGTTAAAAACACACAAAACGTTGCCAACGATAATAAGAAGAATTATGCACATTATCACGAAAAGAAACAAGTAAACAATTATTCTGCTCAGAATCAGAAACAAGTAAATTGGACTTCAGGGTACTCAGTTCCTGGGCCGTCTAGCCAAAACAGTCAAAGTCAGTCAAATTCCACATAGGTGATTTCAGCAGCGGGGAGAGTGATGTTGGGTCATTCATATCAACACCTTTTGAATTAAAAATAAATTTCATCACCTAGAAGTATTATTTGAATCCCAGAATTTTCCTATGAATCACACGACCGTATCAAATAAATCAGAGCAGGTTCCAGTAGATTTTCATACAATACACGCAATAGTCAGTAATGATGAATTATGCCCTACTTTACATGCCGTAAATTTAGAGTATCAGCCATTTACATTGTTTTTTTTATTCTGGTAGTCCACATAATATCATGGATCTACGGACTCACCGTTTGTTGTTTTTGAACTTCCCTATTGAGAAGTCCGGAGTACGACTTTCAGGAATTGGCAATAACGAGTTAAGTCTCGTAGGCATAACTCAGATTCAGTACAGGGTGGGTATGCACACGCTTACAGATACCTTCATAGTTGTAAAAGACATTAATAGGTATCCAGTTGTAATTATAGGATACCCATCTATGGGCATACAAAACATTATCTTAGCTCCTGCCAAACATGTCGCGTTTATCAAAGGAAAATTCTATAAATCTTCTAACACATTCAAATCCATTTTGGACAAAAAAGAGACAGTTAATCAAACAATAATTTACATAGAGGAACCAATCACTTGTCTCATAAATGAAGATATTGTTCAAGCCACCCAACAGAATTCTCGCACACCCGCAATATCAGCTTGCATCCAAATTCTCAAGACAAATGCACCCTCAAATATCTTGGTGTGTATAAAAAAGGCTTTGCCGGGATCTGAAATCTTAATCCTTCCCTACACTGAAAATAAACGGACTTTCCGAGACACAAGCATTATATACACTGTTGACTCACAGCAACAAGTTAACATTGAAGTCTGTAACCATTTGAATGCCAATCTAGTAATCAACAAAAATCTACACATCGTGAATATGGAAGTGTATGAATATCGCATTCTTACCGTTACTGAAATTATCACGCTCAACCTGTTGTCGACGAAGCCCTCTTACAATCTATCAAAAGTAAAATCAATAAAGACATTAAAAGAAGAGGAGATCCAGCAGAAATTTTTTAATCTTTTATCTGAATATCATGATGTTTTCTCCACTAGCGAGGGATCTCTAGGGAAAACGGATGTCATTGAACACCAAATACGTTTAAAGGACAAACATGAAGCTATATACGTACCTTCATATAGACCCCAATGAAATTTCAAATAGAGATAAATAACAAAGTCGAAAAAATTTTAGAAGAAGGAGTCATTAGGAAATCAAATAGCCCTTAAAATTTTCCCTTAATCGCCTTGCCTAGAAAAGATAGGACTTGGTGTATCTGCGTAGATTTCCATCGCTTAAACAAGGAAACAATTCCCGATCGTTTTCCAGTGCCATGTACCGATGCTATCTTATCTTTGTTAGGTCAGAACAAGTCTTCACCAGCTTGGACTTACTTAAAGGCTTTCACCAGATACCCTTAGCCAGTGAGAGTACCCCATACACCGCCTTCAGCACAGCACGGGGACATTAAGAATTTTTATGTATGCCTTTCGGTTTATGTTGCGCCCCAATTACATTCACCAGAAAGATTAATATAGTGTTTGGAGACTTGTTTAGGGATACCCTTCATGCCTATATGGATGATCTTGTAATCTTTTCTAATACCTTAGAAGAACATTTGCATAAACTAGAGCTAGTGCTACAGAGACTATGGCAACACAATCTAAGAATAAAAATATCAAAATGTGAGTTTTTAAAACAGAACTCATCTATTTAGGTTTTACGGCGTCTAGTCAAGGTCTTAAGGTAGACCATGATAAGGTGTCGGTTATCTGTAACTTTCCGGTACCTACTAACGTAAAGGGGATACAGCAAGTTTTGGTCTGTAGTGGCTATTATTGTAGGTTTATACACAACTATTCAATCATAGCAGCTCCTTTAACAGATCTTACGGAGGAGGGCGTAGATTTTATATGGTCTGAAAAGCATGAACAAGCGTCTGATACCTTGGAAGAGGAATTATGCAGTTCACCTATCTTAAAATTCCCTGATTTTAATAAGGAATTTCTTATTGCAACAGACAAAGAGGTAGGATGGGTACTACTTCACCAATAGCTTTTTATTCATGTAAATTGAAGCCCTCTAAAAGCAAATATGCAGTAATAGACAAGGAAGGGCTAGGTATCGTTAACTCACTAGTATATTTCAAGTTTATAATCTACGGCTATCTTGTTAAGGTCCTTATTGACCATAAGCCCCTTACCAAGTTTTTCAAAGGCTTTAATCACAGTCCCAAAAAAACTCGGTGGCATATGATCATTCAGGACTTTGGAGCCAAGATAGGATACCTACCTGGGAAAGCGAATATCATAGCTGATGCATTGTCCCGCAATCGCGTGCCATACTGTAAGGAAACATCAGTGGGACTAGAAGATATAGAAACATCCGTGCCTATTGTTAAAACCGTATCTGAACAAGAAAATTCACTAACCTAAGCGATTGTGCATGTTGAAGACCCGGGTTGGAGCGCTGAACTGGTACATACTGAACAAAGAGATGATCAGCAGTTAAGGAAAATAATAGATGCTTTGAATGGAAATCCTAAAGCAAAAGAATATTTAATGTATGTGCAGCAGAATTATGTAATCAAAGGTAATATTCTGTGTAGGTCCGTGACGAGGAAAATCCGAAGCACACCACAGGTGACTAATGACCAGGTAGTAGTACCAATGTCTCTTATACCAATCATCCTAAACTGGTTGTATTCTAATCCCTTACATGGTCATCTAGGGTTCTCTATTATGTCACAGAAAGTCAAATCATTATTTCACTGGTCTACAATGCTCACAGATATAAAAAAAACACATAACTAATTGTCACATTTGTCATGGAAACAAGGGACACACTAACTCACCTGTCAGTTTAGGGGCCTATCCCGTGCCAAATCAACCCTATGAAAGAGTATACTTAGACTTATTAACAAGGTTTTACGAGTCTGACAGAGGAAATAAACACCTCTTAGTGTTAATAGATGCCTTGCACGTTATACAGAATTAATAGCACTAAAAACAAAAACCGCAATTGAATGTGCTAGGAAATTCTAAGTGCTGCATCAGTAAACACGGAATTCCACACATGATAATCTCTGACTCGGGTGGAGAATTCAATAATCATTTCCTCAAATCGTTGTGTGAATTCCTTTACATTAAGAAAATCAATACCATGATTTATCACCCAGAGTCAAATGGATTGGTAGAGAGAGTAAATAGGAAAGTGTTAGATGTCCTACGAGTTACACTCGGGGTATGGATCCTAACTGGGATATAGCGGTTCCCACGGCTCTAAGTACTCTTAATCATTCATATCATGTATCTATAAAAATGACCCTGCATGAGGCTTTATACAGTACGCCTGCTAGAACACCTTTCCACATACTCAAGCCAACCACTAATTTATCAAATTCCCTATGGGATATTATGGATGCAAGTGTAAGCCGATATAATGTACTTCGTAAGAATTTAGAAGAGGCACAGATTATAATGAAAAGGAATCACGATAAAATCGCTAAACAAACACACCCATATGCAGTAGGTGATCAAATCTATATCCAAATAGATATGCGCAAAGGTTTGAACTATAAGCTAACACTTAAGTTTAAGGACCCGTTCAGTATTCTAGAAATATTAACAGCAAAAAGGCTAAAAGTTCAAAACATATCAAAACGTACTGACATATGGATTATTACATTGGCTCATGTTTCTAGCTAATGAAAACAGGTGAAGAAAGAAAGGCTAGGAGTGAAAATATGTATACCTTTATGAAACTTACAGGGTAAATAGTATATATAAAAGTTGTATGAAAAAATTTTCTTATTAGTTTTGAATAAGAAATATCTAATTTAACACGAGTAATTACATATAATTTTATATTTGCAGGTTTCCAACATGAAACATATTGTTCGGATTGGTACTGTTTTTCCAGACATTCTTCTCATGTGGGCAGTGTTAAAGCAAAAAATATCCAATTTACACATGGCTCTATCATTGAAAGAACTGAGGATGTATTTATTACAGCGAATAACGTAATTCTTGAAGTTGACTTGCGAGCGATTTTCTTGCCAGAAGATGATGCCATTAACCTTAAAAGCGACTTATCGCGTTTTGCTGAATAATTGGATCAATTGCTCAAGCATCATTTTCATTTTAACCCAGAGAATCTGCTTGCACAGATTTTGAGTTTGGCTGAGATGTTGTCTTATGATTTGCAAAACAAGAAAGCTGAAGTGGAATGCTTAGTTCGTGAACTTCTTATGTGGACCATAGGTCACAATAACGTAGGAAGACGTAATCCATTCTTATTCACGGTGCTCAATATTTTTGGGTCCGTTGCAAGTTTAGGTTTTGGAATTGCAAATTGTCTTAAAATTAATAAACAAAATAAGAGAATAGAATTTCTACTACATCAAAATTATTTAATTTTCTCTGAACTTCACAGACAGTTAGAGTCAATAAATCAGCTTATGACATTGGTGAACATGCATTATAGTTATATAAACCAGATCACGGATATGCAATATTTACTTGCAACATAAGCATATTACAATTCAAAAGTAGATCATATCCATGGGAAAATTTCACATTTTATTGAAAAATCCAAAGATTATGTAGAAGCAATTACACTAGCTACAAAGGGAGTTCTTTCGCTGCATCTCTTGCCTATTAAGGATTTAACTTTAAAATTAGGAGACTGTGCAAGAGAAACATGGCTATGCACCTTTCTTAGAGGCACACAAGATCAAATTTTATTACAGCTTAATTTCAGTAAGCATAGAAAATTATAGAATCATTATTAATATTCCCTTCAATTCTTCTGATGCCTGCAAATCTTACAAAATAGCTCCGTTCCCACTTACATGTCTAATAGCTCACTACCAGTAATATCAAATTTTTCTGGCTACGTATTAATTTCCCCTAATAAGGAAACTTTTACAGTCGTCAGAGACCTTGATCGGTTCATTCATTGTTCTAATGCCATGGGTAATAAAGTTTGTACAGCTGATTCTTTTGAATTCCATAATATATCAGAGAATTCATGTGAGTTAGGTCTCGTCCTTAACGGCTCTCTCCCTCACACGCTTGAATGTTGTCTGAATTTACCTTACCCTTTTGACAAGAATAAATTCGCTTTCAGGCTGATTAACGGAACCTGGCTACACTTCACAGTCGAAGAGTTTAACGTCGCATGCCCGAACAGATCGTCTACAACTTCAAGACTGTTTGTCGGTGCAGACGGCTGCAGTGGAGCAACAACCAACTACAACGTAAGGGGAATAAGCACCATCATAAGAGAGCAGGCTTATTTCGCCAATTTTTCTTGATCCAACACCCGTATCCTAGCATTGCCTTTGCCGTTTAATGAGAAGGTGGCCTAGCAGCTGTCGAAATTGACTACAATGGAGCATACTTCACACGCTTACTATTCTAGGGAGGACATTCGTTTCTGCTGTTTACTAGCGGTGACCCTCGCGCTGGTGGTGATTTTAATCATCGCAAATGTATTTGTATGGCGTAGGATGAGGAGAACAAATATGGCTGGAACAAATATGGCTGATCAACAGAACGTTTGACCTCGCCCAGACAATTTTCCAGTGACCCTTAAGGCATTTGATTTTCGAGTCATTTGAAATTGGCCCTTTCATTTGACTCAAGGAGGTTGTTTAGAACTGTGAATTGTGTGAAATGCTGTTTGAGATGCTAGCTAAATGTGTAGTATAAACCTCCTTGGCAATGTATTCCATATGAAAAGCATGTGTATCTTAATTGAAATCTACCTCAACCATTTTATCTATGCCCATACATAATTGAAGCATATTAAAGGTAAACAATGAATCATTATTTTTATGCGTCTACGCACCGGGAATCTATATAAAATGCACTTATATTAATCATTTGTATTAATCATTTATTTGAATAAACAAATCAGGTAGCTCCTATAATCAATCTGTTACCTTGTATCTTATCACATTTTGGTACCATTAATTTCAATTACTATAGGATTTATATCATGTAATCTTTATGTCATCCAATTATCAGAGGTACGTTAGTATTTTCTGTAGTATATGTATCCTCATGACTAGCAGTATATAATTGTATCATTATATATCACATGTGATCATTATTATTTACTATTATATGCATATGTTTTATACCTTATACGTGGATCTGTATTTGTGTACTCAATGAATTTTTTTTTTACTTATAAGTATTTTCTATATCACATTTTTACATATAACCAGTTGTATATCATTTTCTTAATCACTTTCACGGTAGTTATATGTTTATCACATCTTTGCATTTATATCTAAAAAAAATCACACTGTTACAAGTCACATGCAAGTCAAACTTTCTGCATAACTATAATCTAATGCTTGATTTTATATAGCGGACCGAGCATTATGTAAGTGATTACATATAAATACGAATGTATCGTGACATTCTATGAGTTGCAACATGTTGTTGAATGAATATCATGACTCCAATGTCCTGTAGGATCTTGCAGTATTGGAAAACAGAAGTTAGTGAATAGCTGACATTGCTTTGATGTTGCTCTGACGACACTTTGTATAACGTCTTAGTTTGTAGACACCTGGATCATCAGTTTCATGTTGAAAAAGGTAACGTCAACCGATGCCCCTCTGGCAAAAACATGTTGTCGTTCCCATTACAGTCTGTGCCTACGTGTTGGACTAGATTCGTATGTTCATTTGTGTGTATAACATTTTAGCAATGTATCACTCACCTATGATCTTGTAAACAGAATTGTATATCAGACTTTTATCACACCTCTCTGTTTGAAGAGCTATCCAAATCTTTCTGTAGCTATCATTTGTGATGTAAGCTTGTTAAATATAACTTGTTATTTAACTATGAGTTTTACCATCTTCAAACCTTCATACTAGAAGTAACGATTGATGGGGACTTAGATGAAATATCATCACAGTCAATGATACTTTGATGAAGATGTGATGTATACCAACCGACACTTGCGGATATCATCGCAGGTCAAAAATAACCAAGGGGGCGCCTTGTTAGTCAAACCATTGCAAGGCGATACCCTTAAATATGTGGGTCGGGCCACACTAAGTGACCGTTGGCGTGGCCACCCATGCATGGTTTTGAGCAGGTCGAAATGTCCGTGGATCCCTGCGTATGCCCAAGTGGTGTGTAACCGCCGCGCCATATACCGAAATACTTACATGGGACTTACGGTACGTTTATGTTGCATTTATAAGGCAATTTTTGCCCGTGTGTGGACATGTGTGCCTTGATACGTGAATATGTGAACTTAGCATTCGTAGCCAACCACTTTATACTTAAAGTGACCAGTGTGCAAGCAGCCTAAATTTTACCATAGATTTTGCTCTGCCAAGTTGGCTCCTTTCTTTCTTTATTATTTTGTTTTCATTAAATAACACCTTGCAAATAGCCCTTGTTTAACTGTAAATTATTGTTTAATTGTAAGTTTTTTTTATGCAACTTATTGTGTTTTAACGTAACTTATTATGTGTTTTAAGTATGATTTCCTGTTCAGTTGACATATAGATAACTATTATTTTTGTTTTGTAATTTTTTTAAGTTCTTAAATTTTTCTGTTTATTTATATCTACTGTAGAATCCCCTGTGGATGGAATAATGTATTGCCAAACGTTAGAATAAACCTGTCAAAATGCCAAAGTCCTGTGTGCTCCTGCCTGCCATCATCTACTTTGTATACATTCACATACACACATATGAATAACTTTATCATGAAATATATAAAATGTGATACCATGTGTAAATAAAGGTAATGCAACGGAGGAAAATGTAAACACGGGAGCTGCTAAGATCATTTCAGTCTTAACGACCCTTTACTTAAGGCAAGACTGATCAGAACAAAGAAAAACACAGTACAGGTAATCATATATAAACGAACATTACAAGATTAGCAAAAGGTAAAATTCACTTTCAAGAAACGAAAAAATATCCCATGGACTAAAGTGAAGATTTTAAAAGCAGCCACCCAAACGTGGTCACGGGTAATTTAGTCAGAAAACAATACATTTTGAAAATAAAGAGGCATATACGACCGGACAGTACAAATTTAATAAATCCCAAAGGATGGATTAAAGTTGAGGAGGGGTGCGGTCAAACAATCTGGTCAAAGGCAATTTCATTCGAAAAGCAATTACACTTGATATAGTAACATGGAATTTCCAAAAGTTCAAACCAATGTGTGAGAAACGAAATAAGTTATATATATATATATATATGTATATATATAATAAAATATATTAATATATATATATATATATAGATATATAATATATATATATATATATTATATATATATATATATATTATATTATTAATCTTATGTGTTTCTCACACATTGTTTGAACATTTTGTAAATTCCATGTTACTAATACAAAGTGTATTGCTTTTCGAATTAAATTGCCTTTGACCAGATTGTTTGACCGCACCCCTCCTTAACTTTAATCTATCCTTTGGGATTTTATTAAATTTGTACTGTCCGGTCGTATATGTATTGTTTTCTGACTAAATTACCCGTGAC
>NC_087207.1:80361574-80364074 GCF_015104395.2 Macrobrachium nipponense
TCATATTTCATTTAGGTATCCAAAAAATTTTGTGAAGCTTTCACTTTTTGGGGGGACCAAAAAAACTTACCCTTTTTTTCTCTTTTCAGATTTTGACCTCTACGGGTCTGACACCTTTTCTGGCAGTCACATATTGTAAATAGTAGTTTTAGGAAGGATTCCCTTAATTTCTGTGTGTATATAGCTTATTTTGTATTTTTTTTCATAAATTATTATTTGTATTTACTTACTTTTTTAGATATTTGTAATAAATATTTAATTTGTAGATGGGTATTATTTATCTTTTCAGTAGTGTTTGTGAATGTTGATATTGATTTTAGAAACTAAAATGTACAGCAAAAATTAAGTTAGTGATTTTTGGCAAATTTTTCTAGACGCTCGGGTCGAGCTCAACCCCACATGCACCTTTAACCAATATAGCGAAACCTATCCAGGGTTAACAACTCCATCAGTGGAGGAGATATGGTTCCAAAATTTCTTATATACTTGTGGTAAAAACACGCTAAACCCAAAAATGACATCACATACTTCTTACATTAAGGTGTAGTATATTCCTAAATTGGATTATCTTTAGGTCGTTTACTGCCACACTTTTTTCACTTTATGTGTGTCCCAGGTAGTCTATTTTCCTTCTAAGAAAAGTGCTCATTTTTAACTTCAGATTTAGGTTTCCCTTCCTTAATGTCTTTAGTACTTCTCTCATTAGTATTATGTTCTTTGATGGTGTCTGTTGTAATAATCAAGTATAGCAATGCACTTTCTTGCCAAATAAATCACCTGAAATTTTGTCCATAAATCTCACAAATGTTATTAATCTTGATCTGAGACCAAATGGCATTCTCGCATAATGGTATCTACCACTACTTATGGAGAAAGCAGTTAATGCTTTACTTTCTTCGTCTAGAGGGATTTGTAAAATTCCTTGCAACAAATCTGTTATGCCAAAGAAGTCCTTGGATTCAATAGTTGTGATAAGATCTCTCTTAGACAGCAATCTTATTTAATTTTCTGAAATCAGGACCAACTCTGTAGGTTTTATCCTTTTTTGGAACTCTGAAAAGTGGAAAAGACCACAGAAATTTTCATTGCTCTAGTATTCTTTACCTATCCAGTTTTTACCTCTCTTTTTAATTTTCTCTTTCTGGAAATGCATTACTCTCTAAGCTGTTATGTAGATTGGCTTTGTGTTTGGCTGAATATCTATTCTGCGCGTTATTTCACCTGTATTATCCAATGTACTGTCGTCCATAACGACTATATCCTTATATTCGTACAGTAAACCTATGAGTTTCTCTTTAGCAAAATCTTCCTTAATGCCTTTCAAGTGAGATCCTATCTTAGCTCTTCTCCTTTTTATGTCCTAGGCTGAATTTTCATTTTCTTTATTGATTGTTCATACCATTTCCTTTTCTACAACTTGAATAGGAATGGTATATACTTCTTCTAAACCTATTTCTGTGCATTGTGTTAGCTTAATATTTCCTCTCTGTTATTTATAACCTGCAAAGCTATTTTACCCTGTCTAACTTCATGTAAACTATAAGAGAAATGTACCCCATTTACTGGTGGTCTTTCAGTAAGTGTGTGAATTTCCTTCCCTTCAAAAATTGAATTTACTGTACATTCTATCCATGTAGTCTCCTTAGGTTCAAGTCTTAACTCTCTCTAATTTCAAGTAAGTTTCTTGATTGGATTCAAAGTACTTATTAACCTATTGTGAACTTGTGCATCATTCTGTATATCTTCCCTCTGTCTTATCTTTCTTCTTAATACTTTCCAGCGAAGAGTTCTCTCGAGTCTTGTTTCTTGTAATTATTTTGCATAGAGGTATTCAAGAAATTTTATGACCCTTTTCAATCAGTAATTGCTATCCAGGTGCATAGTTGGAAAACCAATTAATAAATGTGCAAGCTCTAACTGTATATCACTTGCCACAAGGATCTTCTCCTTTAGTGAAATCTTCCTAGTGTAAAGGGAAAATCTATTTGCCTTACTATTTTGATACTATTACACAGTACATCTGTGACTCCACAGTCTACTTACTCCTGGGTTTAAACTTTAGTGAGAAAAATACAATTGATGAACCTTTTTGGACATTATATTCTTAGGATTACCTGTGTCAAAGAATGTAACTGCAGGCTCCTCTAAACCAACATGTGCAGGAAATACTGGTCTATAATTGTATTCATTACCTATATTAACCTTGCTAACCTGCATAGCTTAGCTCAAGTTTGGCACAGCTGGTCTTTCCCCCTATTAAGAAGGAAGATCCGTTATACCACTGGAGTGAAAATTTACCGTCGAGACATCTGACATTTATTGATCTGGTTGATACCCTATGCTTGCAGTTTGGTTAGTATCTTGATACCTATTTGGAGCTGAATCCCTATTGCCTCTAGCTTGTGGAAGCTGACTAACATCTCTACCTCTGCCTCTCAACTGATATTTATATCTAAGGGCTAAAACATGTCTTTTTCTGCGCTCATGATCATTATGTCCT
>NC_087207.1:80369074-80371574 GCF_015104395.2 Macrobrachium nipponense
ATATATATATATATCTATATATATATATATATACGATCTATAAATTTCCCCTTGTATCTAATTAACTCTACCTCGGAATTAATATATTTTCAAATATGTTAACAGAAGGGGAATTTTTTAGTCGATAAGAAATTCGTCGGCTCACGGGAGCGAGCCATCGAACCAACAAATTCAGGACGCACAATGAAGCATTAGACCACACAGCCATCGCAAGACTATATATGTTTACGCCGCGTCTCAACTACAAATCCCTGTCGTGCTGAGGTATTTGTTATTTTGGAGTTGGCATCAACCCACCTCGACCTCGGTAACGTTGTAGTGTTTTTGTCTGCACGTAGCCATCATATGAGTCATATCACATTACCGTGATTCATATACATACATCGATCTGCAATGTCTAATATCTAATTCGCTCTACCTCGGAATTATCATATTTTCACATATGTTGACCGAAGGGGAATTTTTTAGTTAATATTTTTTTCCTCCCGTGGATTCGAACCAGCAGACAAAGAGGAGAAATCAGGGCTGCAGTGACATTTTCGACTCAGCCAACAGGTGAGGTTATAAGCTTATACCGATTCCGAGCTAACAAATCTCTGTCGAACTCAGGTATTTGTAATTAGAATCGATATCCAACAATCTCTATGTTAACTAAGTCGAACGTTTGCCGTACGTAGCCATTATATGAATTTTTATCACATCCTTGCGATACATATTCATGCATTAAGCTACAAATTGTACTTTAATATCCTACTCACTATACTCTCTCTCTCTCTCTCTCTCTCTCTCTCTCTCTCTCTCTCTCTCTCTCTCTCATGTTCGCTATATTTATTTCCTATTTTCGTCTTTTCACTAATTTTTTGAACTTTTTTGTAAATTATATGTTAACTAATACAAAAATTGTTTTTCGATTAAAATTTGCCTTGACAAGGCATAGTGCCTAAATCCTTAATCTAATTTTTCGGGATGTTACTAATTCGTATATGCCTCCTTGTTTTTTCAAAATGTATTGTTTTCCGGGTGAATCATTTGTTGTTGACCACGTGTATGTTCCTCCAAGGCGTGGCTGGCTAAAATCTCTAATCTTACCGTCAGGTGTTTTTTTGGTTTCTGTAGAGTGAATTGGACCTTATGCTAATCTTGTAATGTCAATTTGGATTATTAAGCCTACTTGTACTATGTTTTGGCTCTGTATGATCAGTTGTGCCTAAATAAAGGGTCATATTAAATCGAAAGTACAATAAAGGCGATTTCCTTCAAGATACTGAATAGTTATTTACTGACTTTTTAATGTTTTATCAATTTTACTCTCAATCGCTAGCTAAAGTTCTGGAAAAGGACACAGAGCTGGGGTGTGGTTCCCATTTATCTTACTTATTATAGTCCCGTTTCGCCTGCCTCGCAGGCTTTGTCAAGCAAGTATTCCATATGTCCCGGAGGGTAACAAAGTGACAGATTTTTGTTTTTGTTTGGTTTGGGTTACCATTAATTTTTATAAAGC
This sequence comes from Macrobrachium nipponense, assembly GCF_015104395.2. NCBI lineage: Eukaryota > Metazoa > Arthropoda > Malacostraca > Decapoda > Palaemonidae > Macrobrachium > Macrobrachium nipponense. Next base: position 80,370,576 of record NC_087207.1, read on the forward strand.
TTATTTTCCTATGGCGAGGGGAAGTTATTTATTTACATATGATACCACATTGTGTAAATGCAAGGTAAAATTAAATCGATGTAAAGGGTACTTTTTGTCAAATACTTCATTTTAATATGAATACATCTATGCACAGATAATACACACACACATACGCATATATATATATATATATATATATATATATATGATATATATATATATATATATATATATATATATATATATATATATATATATATTGCCAATTTTGAATTGGCACATGGCAGCGACATGTCGTTTGACCACAAGGGTCGTTGGTCACGGAAGGACCGACAACCCCATCATCTGTCCAGATTCCGTCGAACTTTCTCTGAATAAAAGGTTCTCATACATGGAAGATGGTCTTAGATGTTTTCATACCACCAGCGACACCTCACGCTCTGCTCCTGGGCTATCCCCACCTTTTTCTTCGTGAGATGGCTTATGTAAGCATGTGTATTTTAGTAAAGTGCTACAAAATCGGTTTCTCATCAGCGCCACTGAGGAACACGACTTCCCTCTCCAATTAAGCCACAGTACAAGGTTACAATGTTAAACGCAGTCAGTCAGTCTCTATTCTTTGACTTCATTCCTTTCATTTTCTTGAGCAATGCCTGTATTCCCTGTTGTGTTCCATTCTCCACATTGATTTCGGTCACTGTTATAGCATGGCTTATTCATATTGTATTCTTTTATGCTGCGAGATGCTTGCATCATTATTAGCTACTGGCTAATGTATTCCATCGGGAAGTAACGTAAGCGTTTCGAGTCATTACTACTTCCCGTAATTTCTTTAAGTGACCAGTAACATAACTTTCCCCCTTTGTGAAACTCACTAACGGAACTGTCCTCGATGTGAATATCAATGTAAGATTTATGCTTGTGAGATCGAGGTTTCAGTGCCTTACATGAAATTGCCTCGATCCCCTACCACGTGTGTATTGCACCCTCACTCATATCGAATCACTCACTATTCGT
>NC_087207.1:80376574-80411574 GCF_015104395.2 Macrobrachium nipponense
AAATAAACGTTCATCAAAAAATTCAATTTACCTCTATGCTATGTTAATTTTCTGTTTCATTCTGCTTTCTTTGATGCCTAAGCCTCCCTTCCGTCGACATCATTGTTTTCAAAATCCCGTAAAAACGTCACAATCCTGCCATCCTAATTTTTTTTTTCAGATTGAATTGTCTGTATGTCTTTAATAAATATACAGTATGAGCAAACTATTTTGAAATGCTTTTGTTTTCAAAATGTTCACTCTGTTCCTTGCTATATTTGATGTGATCTACAATGCTGACTAAATAATATAAACTTTATATTCAAACACTATATTTTTTACCTTCATCAAATTCTCCAGTGTTATTGCTTCTATAGTTTACTTTAAAATTTGTCTCCCCCCAATTTTTCCTATTGAAAACATGCTCTCGGGCTAACTCGCTATTCTCGAAAATTGCCCTAATTTTATCATGCCATCTGGTTCTTTGCCTGACTCCTGGCATAATATCCTCATAGTCCAGATCATCATCAACATTACTTTTCCTCCATCTTATGTTCCTACTGCCTTCTTAAAGTTCGTTTTATGAACTATACAGCATCAACTGGTTTGACATGCTTTTGTCACTCACGACTCCTCGCCTCCCTCCACTTTCCCCCGGCTGCTCTTATCCACTTTCAACCTCAACTTTATAGTACTCCTCCCTCCTGGCTAAGCATGTAAAATTCTCTAACTGATTTCAATTTAATCTTATTCTATTTTGCATAAGTAACCTACCTCTGTCTTAATTGCTGGACACCATAACTTCAGTTTGGCTTAAATTTACCTTTATGCCACCCCATTCAAGAGATTTGTGTCAGTCTCTTACCTTGTTTTCAATTCTTCGATCTCTACTGTAATCACAAGATCATGTTCGTATAGCAAATCGGAAGATTTTCAATCCTAATCCCTCACCCAGTGCTCCCATAACCAACACAAAAAGAAATGAGCAAAATTCAAACCCTTAACGCATACCAGCTCTGTTGTCCTTGTCCTATTATACATCATTTCAACCAAGCTGGCCAACATTTCGGGCACTTTCTTCTTTCTTAAAAATTAAACGTGGTTTGAACACAGTATAAGATACAAAAAGAATGTTCGTTATTCGTGATAAACTAACAGAAGTACCATAGATTTTGAAATTTTAATCAAGGCAGTGTAAAAAGATAACACGTGTTTTACTTATATTTACAAAGTAGGATTCCCAGACTAAAACAAAAAATCTAGAACAATTTTATCTCTTATTTACGTCGCTCTCTCTCTCTCTCTCTCTTCTCTCTCTCTCTCTCTCTCTCTCTCTCTCTCAATCTTTAATAAATGCCAAAGACAGATCTGGATTGCTCTGGATACAGCAGACTGGGTCGAAGACTGGCTAACTTATAGAAAACAGAGAGTCGCAATAAATGATGAAGAATCAGAATGGGCAGATGTAACAAGCAGAATTCACCAGGGTTGTGTCCTTGGCCCTCTCTTGTTTTTTATTCACATTAATGACATTGATGTAGGTTTAACCAGCAGGATAGCCAAATTTGCAGATGATACCAAACTAGGTGTAAATGCAGCAGACCCAGATGCAGAGGAAAGTTTAAGAAATGATCTAATGGAAATATGAGAGTGGTCAAAGAAATGGGAAATGCCTTTTAACGTAGATAAATGTAAAGTGTTACAAATATAGGAAAACAGCCCTCATGCCAGCTACATGCTGCTTAGGAATTATCTAAATAGTGTAGAGCCACAGGAGGACCTTGGAGTCATTATTACCAAGGACTTTAAATCCACAAAACAGCGCATGAATGCAGAAAAGAAGGCACAGAAACTGGTGGGATACATAGAGACACTTTAAATACAGAAACAAGGAAACGGTGCTGCCGCTCTACACATCAATAGCTAGACCCAGTCTTGAAGATGCAGTACAGTTTTGGTCACCAACACTAAGAAAAGATATAAATAGATTAGAAGGAGTAAAAGCAAGAGCCACAAAGTCAATCTCATCCATCAGGTAAGATGGATGGGAGAGCCTGAACATGTATGGCTTAAAAACACGATGATTACGAAGACTACTAATAGAAACATTTAAAATACTGAAAGGCATAACAAAGGTAGACAGTAAGCTATTTACATTAAACTAAAACCAGACAAGAGATAATGGATGGAAACTAGAACTGAAGAAATGCAACACATCCCATTGTGGGATCTTCTATACATACAAGATATGTGACACGTAGAAGAGTTTAAAAGAAAGCTAGATAAAATCATTTTGACACTGTGAATGCACGGTAAAACCTGCTCCTACAGATAAGTGAGCACACGATGTCTCCTCAGATAGACTAACAAGTCTTTGAGACATCTTAATCTTTGTAACTCTTTGTAAATGCTCATTCTCAAAATTACTGTAATTCAAAGAAATAAATAATATAATTATTGTATTAACTTAATAAAAAAGAACGTCGTTTGTACATATTATATTAATGAATTTTAGTTTCTGAATAAGGTAGTGGTGTGCAGTTATTTGCTTCTTATGTGTAAAAAAGAGAGAGAGAGAGAGAGAGAGAGAGAGAGAGAGAGAGAGAGAGAGAGAGAGAGAGAGAGACGGGGGGTTGTTAAATTAGAGGAAAGTTTTATATCGAATTATTTGTCATACGAGCAAATAAATTTTCATCTTTTCATCCATCTCAGTGTTCCCTCCAGCGATTTATTCTGCAAAAATATGTGGTTTTTATTTCTTATTTTTAAATTCATCTAAAAAAGATTAAACAATTTCTACACAAGCATATTTTTCTGTGCACTGTGCTATCATTAAAATACACCTTTTTATCTCTGAAATGACATTAACTAAGATTTTCCTCTTTCAGCTGTTTGGAGGTCATGTTACGTAGCCAGGAAATTAAAAGAGGCAAAAGAATAAAGAGAAGGCAGTTTTTACATATAGCTACAAAGATGATAAAAAAGCTCAATTATCAGATCTCAATAAGTTAGATATACATATGTGGAAATGAATTTTTTAGAAATTCTTTCTTCCTCTCTTTTATTAGATATTAGCAACAACTCTGCTCATAAATATTGACATTTGTGCTATTTACTCATTTATTTTTTCATTTATCCAAATACAGTTTTTCTGACCTTTTTAGACCTTCCTACCCCCTCCTACCCCAAACGCAGCAACAACAACAACAATAAAATAGCCTGTAGGTTTCCTTCCCGAGTAGGCGAAAATGTCTCGATCTCTTAGCAGATGACATAGGCGTCAATGTACACTCGGGTAAAAGAAGTGTATATACAGTTTTCTTAAATCATCGGGTACATACTGTTGTTTAATGATGGTATACCTGGACACAAAGAAACAATAATAACCTCTATATTATTCGTTAAAGTTGATTTTGTAACGACAGTTCAGCTTAAAACATTTATCATTCTTCTTTCAATCATAAATGATGTTATGACACTAAAATGAAATGAAATGCATGCGTAATTGGAAACAAGATCTTAAATAATGATTTTTTAAAATTAGGGCAATATCCAAGGGAAATCGTGTGGAACAATACAAGAATGAATGCGGATTATGATATGAGAGAGAGAGAGAGAGAGAGAGAGAGAGAGAGAGAGAGAGAGAGAGAGAGAGAATTGTAATAGTAGTGGCGGAATTATGGGGGAAAGGGAAAATAGTATATATTATAGATATATATATATATATATATATATATATATATATATATATATATATATATAGATATAGTATGAATGTGCGTGCGTATGTTCCACATATGCTTTAAAAAGCATCAAGCAATTCGAGGTCGCTGCGATGATTAGTGACACTCCCAACGTCAAGGCCAAGTTCAGCACGGATTTGAAGGGGATGAGAAGGGGGTTGTAAGGGGGGGGGAATCTAAAAATAGCCAAAATGACAGAGATTAGTGCATAATCCATAGTTTAGAAGTTCAAGTCCACGCTGGGAAGGGGGTGAAATGTAAAAAGAACCAAAATAACAGATATTAGTGTGTAACAGAAGTTAAGTTTTAAATAGTGAAGAACCTTTAGAAGGGGAAAGGGAACTTGATAGAGATTGGAGATAGTTAAAGATAGCATTTACTCAACCAGCAAAAGAAGTGGTACCTAAACAGGAATGACGAAAAATACAGAGATGGATGGCAGACTCAATATTAGACAGGATGGAGGAGAGAAGAATAAACAAAGATATGAAGAATTGAACTTGGAGATTAGACATTCTTGTGATGCTGCAAAAGGAATATTGGATTAATGAGGAGTGCAGCGAAGTGGAAGAACTCAAAAGAAAGCATAAGATTGAGAGCATGAATAGAAAGATAAAGGAGGTAGTGGGAAGGAAAAGAGTAACGAGAAGTAATGTGATTAAAAACCGTGAAGGAATAAAAGTGATGGAAATTGAAGAGGTTTTGAAACGTTGGGAAGAATATGTAAAGGAACTTTTTGCAGATAATATGGGGGAAAAACCGAGACTACATATACCTATGAATGGACCTGATATACTAGACGATTAAATAATTAGTGTAAAAAAAAGTTTTAGGAAAGGAAAAAAACCCAGGTAACGATGAAATTACAATTGAAATGATATTAGCAAGTGGAGATCTTGGATTAATAAAAATTGCAGAGTTGGGCAGGAAGATATATGATACAGGTTACATACCAAAAGAGACGTATAAATCCATCTTAATAGCCATACCTAAGAAACCTGGTGCAGTTGAATGCAATCTATATAGGACCATCAATTTAATGAGCCAGATAACAAAGTGATTTTGAACAGAATAAAAAGAAAACTAAAGCCAGAAATTCCAGAGGAACAATATGAATTTGTAAAGGGGAAATAAACAAGAAACGCAATTTTACATTATGCGAATGTTAACAGAAAGAGCAACAGAAGTTCAGTAAAATGTATATATATGTTTTATAGATTATGAAAAAGCATTTGATAGAGTGAGGCACACTGAGTTGGTAGAGATACTACAAAGAATAAACATAGATAGCAAGGACATCCGACTCATTACCAACTTATACTGGAGTCAAATGGCAGCAGTCAGCATTGACAACAACTTATCAGAATGGGTGGAAATAAAGAGAGGAGTTCGCCAAGGATGTGTATTATCACCAAATCATCTCGAGAAGTATAGAGGATATGGAAGGGATTAAGATCAGAGGAGTAAATATTAATAACATCAGATACACAGATGATACAGTAATCATTGCGGACACAACTATAAAATTGCAATTATTAGTAGACTCAGTTAACAGGGAGAGTGAAAAAATGGGACTGGAAATTAATGTAAGAAAAACGGAAGTTGTAGTAGCATCAAAGAATTAAGATCCACCAAATTATAATATACTGATAAACAACATAAGTATAAAACAAGCTAACAGTTTTGTTTGTCTTGGCAGTCTACTAACACAAGATGCGAGAGCAAAACAAGATATTTAGAGGAGGATTCTGATGGCTAAAAACTCTTTTAAGAATATGAAAAATCTTTTAACAAATAACAGAATTGGAACTCAAACAAAAACAAGAGCTCTGAAAACGTATGTACGGTCCACTCTCATGCATGGATCAGAGAGCTGGACAATCAACCAGGAATTTAAAGCCAAGTGGAATGCAGCGGAGATGTGTTTTTATAGAAGAATGCTGAGAATATCATGGACAGATAAAGTGACAAATGAAGTGTTAGTAAAAATTGGAACAACGAGAGCCCTTGTAAGAGAAATAAGGAAGAGATAAATAAATTTTTTTGGACATATAATAAGAAGCGAGAGGATAGACAGAGTAAAATACTTGGACAGCATGGTGGGAGACTTGGATGGATATTACACTGTAAATCAACTAATGCAAGTGGCTAGAGATCGAGAGAAATGGAGGCAAATGACCGCCAACATCCAAGACATGGCACTTTGATGACTAGATAGATAGATAGTGTCTAATCCATAGTTTTGAAGGTTGCTGTGAAGAATAGTGAAACTCCCAATGCCCTCTTAAGTTCATATTCAGCCCTGATTTAAAGTGGGGTGAAAAGAGGTGGGAAGGGGATGAAATGTTGAAAATAACCAAAATGACAGATATTAGTGTATAATCCTTACTTTTCAAGGTTGCTGTGAAGAATAGTGACACTCCCTATGCCCTTTTAAGTCCATGTTCAGCCTCGATTGAAAATGGGGAGAAAAGAGGTGGGAAGCGGGCGAAATGTAAAAGAAACTAAACGACAGATATTAGTGCCAAATCCATAGTTTTCAAAGTCGCTGAGAAGAATAGTGATCCTCCCGAAGCCCTTGATGTCCATGTTTATGAAATATTTTCCCCACTTTTTGTGGACTAGGTATTGTTTTTTCTGAGTGCATATGAGTGTTTCAATAAGTGTGATTATTAAGTTGGATACTAAACCATTACAACATATATACATATACACACACACACACACATACGCACACACATACGCGCACACACACACACACACACATATATATATATATATATATATATATATATATATATATATATATATATATATATATATATATATATATATAGTGATACAGGGCAGAGGGAACTACTCCAAGCGACATAATCAGAGGAAGACGGACGAAAACCACACATCACTAGGCTGTCCTTTTTATTATTTTGCCGACGTTTCGTAATTATTTACAGACTTACATCTTCTGGGCTGCGCATAAGAAAATATAAAAACATAAAAGAGTCAAAAGTATAGTCTAAAAGTTCATTTAAAATACATTAGAGTAAAAATGAAATGGATAAAAATAAAAACACAAACAACCTAGAGGTGAGAGAGCTAAGAACTAAATGGAAGGAAACCACCACAGTATGAACTTATGCTAAATACAATTGCTTTGCAGATGTATGGGTGTTTAACGATGGTACGAGCTGTTTTATAAAAAACAACACAAGGATTGTTAACTCTTGTGGTTTGGTAGTATGACAGATCACACTGAAATCTTTGTTGTCAATGTAGGTTTTGCATTGTTTTGCAAGGTTCCTGATATTGGAGTTCTCTCGGTTTGTGATTCTGCAACCTGTGCGGAAACTGATTCCCCGATGTGAATCAATGCGCACCTTAAGTAGTCGACTGGTGGATCCCATGTAAATCCCTGAAATACATTAAGATAAAAGATCAGCTGTGTCCTTATATGTCTTCTGGTGTCATCTATAAATATACTTGCCCTAAATGTATTTCAGTTATTTCGTGGGATCCGCAGTCGAATAAACAGTTAAGGTGCGAAAGCATTGATTCACATCGGAGGGGAATCAGTTTCCGCAGAGGTAGCAGAATCTCAAACCCAGAGCACTCCAATATCAGGAATCATGCAAAACAATGCAAAACCTACATTGACAACAAAGATTTCAGTGTAATCGGTCGTACTACCAAACCACAAGTTAACAATCCTTGAGTCGTTGTTTATAAAACAGTTCGTACCACCTTAAACACTCATACATCTACGAGTCAATTGTATTTAGCATAAGTTCGTACTGTGGTGGTTTCCTTCCATTTAGTTCCTTGCTGTCTCACCTCTAGGTTTGTTGTGTTTTTATTTTTATGTATTTCATTTTTAGTCTTATGTATTTTTAATGAACTTTTAGACTGTACTTTTAACTTTTTTATGTTTTTATCTTTCTTATTTGCAGTCCCAGAAGATGAAATTCTGTAAATAATTACGAAACGTGATGTGTGGTTTTCGTACGTCTTCCTCTGATATATATATATATATATATATATATATATATATATTATATATATATATATATATATATATATATATATCATATATTATATATATATATATATATATATATATATATATATATATATATATATATATATATATATATATAGATTTATTAATATTATTATTTATATATATAATAATATAATTATATATAATATATATATAATATATAAATATATATATATATAGATATATATATATATATATTTCATATATATATCTATATATATATATATATATATATATTTCTAAATAATATATATATATATTATATATATATCTATATATATATATTATATATATATATATATATACTATATATATAGTGGCGGGTTATTCTACTCAAGGGTAAAGGCATGTTTTGTCAGGAATCAACAAAGACTGCTGCCAATTATCAATATCTTTTTTTATCGTGTGAATTGAAATTGTTGATATTACTTATTTTTATAAGATGTCACTATTTACATCTGTGGAACATGTGCAGGATACAAGTTTATATTTCTCAATGTATCTTTAACATTTATTTTATGTTTACAAATTTTAAGAACAAGTGTTATGTTAATATTCAAAAGTCACATGATTGCTTTATGTCCTAGATAAAAATAATGCGTGATCCGACCTCCAGCTTACTCCGAAGTCGTGCAAGATTTTCCCCTGACGCAAATTTGTAAACATTGTATTCATAACTTAACGTGAAGGTGGCTTTGTAATTAATATTCATAATTAATACTACTTCTACTAACAAAGAGGAACAAATAAAAATGACACAAATTAATCATGTTCATAATCCTCAGTTATAAGTGGAAACACAATATAATTGAACAAAAATACATCCTCTAAATCCAGTACATCAAATAATTAAAACATGTTGAAATCTACGGCTAAGAGCTGGATGTTTCACCAACAAAAACGTAAAAAATACGTTTTATCTTACTATAAATAACTTTTCTGTACTGTTTAATATGAACATTATTTTCTTCATCCTAATTTTATGACACATGAATTTTATGATAGGATATGTATGAATAAATCATACATATCCTATCATAAAATTCATGTGTCTTTAACTTAGTGATAAACACCTTTTTCAGAGTTTTTTAGGTTTTCCCATCCCCCAACTAGATCAATAACAAGCACAACAACAACAGCAACAACAACAAAGCAGTTTTTAGGCTTATTCCCCGAGTAAGGAAAAATTACCATGTAATGTAACAAATGAAATCATCAAATGGTGTCCTAATCGTATTACCTTATAGGTAAATTCATATATGTAACCACCATGATTGCAAAACGATTTTAGGATCAACAGATTTTGTCACCTGCCTCGTTAAGCAAAGCTCTAAAACATTTTATATATTTTTCATTCCGTTCTTATTTCTATTTTCAGTGAAAGATTATGGAGTACACGTTTAAGTAAGGTTGAGATAGAGAAAGCTTACATATTTGGCAAAGGAGAGCTAAAAGTTATATCAATGAGATGGACAAGAGTACTTCAGGACTTTAGTCATGTAAATTATTGTGAAATTAATTCAAGCACTGTATAGGTATGCAGAGATGACAAGTAAAGTAGAAGTGAATAGAGTAATGCGGCATATAACAGGAGTTCGACGTTTTCCTTATAAAAGAACTGTAAGTGTCTGTAGATGAACTGGGACACTGAAATTTGACCTTATTTAAGCTTTAGTCCTTTAATGTGATACTGAACTATTTTAGGGGGCTAACTGGTTTTTATAGAATATCTTGTTAGTCCTTGTGGTTGTGTATTTAAGTTCTCTATTTATGGATTTGCAAATCAGTATACACCAATTCTTATACTTATCATTAAATCATTGATGTAACTAACCATTTCATAAATCATGGAAGTTTTTCTTACATTATTTTAACATTTTATCAAACTTTCCTTGTGATATTAAGCCCTAAAAATAATAATTCGAAGTTGACGTCGTTTCGTATTCATGAGTGCGAACCCCAGAAAATTCGTTGCTAAATGTGTTAGGAAATATTTCAACGGATTCCATTAATAATTCAGGTGAATCTCTTAATTAGCTTCATATTTTCTCTGATAACAGGATTCGTTAATGCTAAATTTTGTACCATTGATAAATCATTTAAAAAACTTTAGTAGATTAATTAAATGCTCAAAGGTTATAAAAAAAATGCAGACTCTACTGCTTTTGTTGTTGTTTCCGGTAAGTATTTTTCCATTCAGAAATATATGGTTAAATGTTACTACATTGCCGCAGGTAATAATATCTTAGTAATTATGATAAAAATACTCTTTACGAACAAACAGGGGAGACCGGGGCTAGTTGGCTACAGGGGTAAGTTGGCACACTCAAAATAACTTTAAAGTTTACCAATAAATGACTTTAATACATATATGTAATTGCCATGTGGTTCCTCAGTTACCAGCAAAATTCTAGACAGAGGATGTAAAAGTTCGAATTTATGAGACAAATTTTGATTTTGATGGTAGTAAGTAAATTTTTTTATCCTTTTGTTATTTGCTATAACATCTATTCATTCATGAAAGATTATTTTTCAGTTATAGCATAGTTTTCCTTATGGTTTAAAGATTCCTTGGTGTGGACTGGTAAGTGCTTTTGTACCAAATGATAGGGATGGGGCAAGTTGGCACATATGCAGACTTGTCTCATGTTATTTGATATAAAATAGTAAGCCTATTTATTTATATAATTTACGTTTGTTTCTGAATTTTTGTAAGGATAATGAGATTAGTGCCCTATCATTTCCTCCAAATTGCTCTCACTAGTTGCAGCCCCTGGATGTTAGTGTTTATAGACCTCTGAAGCAATATGTTAATAGAGTATGTGATTCGTGGATGACTGCTAATCCAGGATCAAGTATGCCCATCTATGACATTCCTGGTATAGTTTCCTCGGCTTCACTCCAGCTGTCACTTATACTGATGTTTTCAGTGGGTTTAGGATTGCAGGGATATCACCTTTGAAAACAGACTATTTCAAGATTCTGATTTTATGGGTGCGCATGTAGCAGATCGAGAGATGTCCGAAAAGACACACGGGCTTCAGATCAGTCAGGGTTTAAGAACTGCTCATGTCGATTCAGAAGAAAACTCAGCTGAAGACTGTCTGTGTTTGGTAAGCCAGGAGAAGTGTGGGTCTATGGAAGGGCATGTAACATGTGGGAGCATGAAGACTACTGACGAAGATTTACTTGACACCTTCCACATTAAAACTATATGATGTTCTGAAGTTATACTAATGCCTTATATTTTGTATTTTGGAAATTCAGAGGGTATTTATTTTATTTGGTTTAAATGCAATGTAGTAATTTACTTTCGATTATCAATACACCAACTTACCCCATAATGTGTGCCAACTTACCCCATATACAGGGCAAGTTGGCACGAAAAAGTAATTTTTTTCTAAAGCTTATTGTTACCTTATGTTGAAAGCAAAAAATAAATAAATAAATAAATAAAACTATTATTTTGCTCTGTGATAAGGACGAATGTTTATTTTTTCCAATGATGGTAAGAATTTTGCAAAAATGTTTGTTTTATATTCCCAAAACCAACATTGTAAAAAGTGTGCCAACTCACCCCGGTCTCCCCTAATTATAGATATTTTGTATGTAGTATATATGTAAGTCATATCACATTTCCGTGATTCATATACATATATCGAGCTACAATGTCCTTTAATATCTAATTCGCTCTACCTCGGAATTAATATATTTTCATATATGCTTAACCGAAGGGGAATTTTTTTCTCGATAATAGACTTGCCTGGACCAGGGCGCGAACCCATGATCCTTACAAATCCAGGAACGTCAGTGAAGCTTTATAAACCTACTACACCACCTCTCGCGGTGGTGTATTAATTCCGAGGTAGAGCGAATTAGATATTAAAGGACATTGCAGCTCGATATATGTAGTATATATGTATGTATGTATGAATTTTGGCCTTTCGCACACGAGTGACTTGTTTCCGTATATTTACAAATATAAAGTCACAAGTACGTTTAATATCGAATTCATTACACCCTGGGAATAACTTATATTCAAGGGAATTATAATTGATAATTGCTGGTTCTGAAACAACGATATACAGTTTCCATGGTAAATTTCACGTTTGGATGAACCGTGTTAATTTGCCATGAAAACTGAAAATAACAATTCAATAGCCTTCTTGGATGTAAAATTTACTAGGAGTGAACAAAGTTTCAGTACTAATGTTTATCGCAAGAATACTTTTACTGGAATGGGAAATAATTTTTACAGTTCATGTTTTTATGGTTTTAAAGTTAACCCTGTCATTACGTTGGTACACAGAGCACTTAAATATACTTCAGAGAGGTCTGCTTTCCATAATCAAATTGAATACCTAATGAAATTTTTACGGGAAACTCGTACCGGAAACAACTTGTTTTTAATATTATTAATAGAATGGTTCCTAATTACGTATCTCCACCCCCCTGCTAGTTTCAACGTACCTAATCTTAATATGTAGGTATGAGTCCATTCCCTTTATCCACTCGGATAAACTCCGCCTGAGTATAATTAATATTATAGAAAGAGTTAGGTTTTCCTAAGAATAACTGTAATCGCTGTAAATAAAAGAAAATAGGCGGTCTCTTCAATTATGATGATAAGCTGCAAGATTTTATGTTGTCCAATATAATCTATAAAAATGAATGCCCAAGATGCCTTAGTACATATTTTGGTTCAACACAGAGATTGTTGCAAGTCCGTTATTATAGTCACACGGGACTCAGCTGTAGGACAGGTTCTAGGATATCGAATCCGAACTCTCGAAAATTCGTACACATGCATTAAAGTACATATATGATTCCTATTGAAAAAAACAACAACACATTTTTCTAGCCTTACCACACCTATCACCTAATATAAACAATTACGTCTATGCCACTCCCTTTTCGTTGGCCTGAAGTGTAGTTCGGTCGGTCCTCACGTTTCTTGTCATTCCGCTCTTCTCCTTTGACCTGATAGGTAGTCTTCTATTTAGCTTTTTTTAAATAGTTCCATTGCTATGTAAATTCATTTTTGTTTTTTTTATTTTCTAGTTTTATTTTAATTTAATGTTTAAATTTTCTTTTTATTCCAGACCGATGATGTGCCAATGTCTTGAGGCACGAAACGTTTCAATCAATTAATTATGTGAGCTGTTTTCTTGCTGGAACCCCTGTTGGAGTGTGTAGCTGTGTGGTCGCCGTCTATATATAGATTCGTGTCATCAGTAGTGTAGTTCTTTGGTGCCCTGATGGCACGCGTTCTCAGCTGGTTGTGGTCTATAATTTTGTTGCCCAAGTCTGGAATCACCCTAGACGTGAGCTCTTGAATGTCATTTATTGAATTTCCAAATGGCAAGATGACCAATCCATCCTGTCGACCAACCAAAGTGCCATTCCCAACATCCAAAAAACATATTAGAAAAGGCTCCCGGTTCCTAATCGCCAATTAGTTGGACTCTCATGTTGGTCTGGAGTTTTAACATCTGCCTGACGTGTGTTGTGCTTCAGATCCAGTATGGCCCTGTCAAGAGCCTCGAATATCCCATTGTGGCTCAAGAGTGCTTCATCCCAAATGACCAACTTGCAGTCGCTAAGTATTTTGCCCTTAAAAGAGCTACGGCTGAAGTTGCAGGTAGCCATATCTTTCTTGAACAGGTTCAAAGGGAGTTGGAATGAGGAATGCGTAGTTCTCCCACCAATTAATAGAGTTGCAGCTATTACGCCTGAAGGAACTGGTAGTGCAATGTATTTCATTTGTTGAATTTAGCAAACATAAGACAAATGACAAGTCTTGCCTCTCCCGCCGGGTGCATCTAGTAAGTACAGCCCTCTTGTTGCATTCTCAATGCTTGAGATTGCGTTATAAGCTACCTTTTGGTCCTCTACTACTCAGTGAAAGATGACTGCCCTATGATAAATTATGACTGTATTTATAACAGCACTAGAATTACAACATGGAGCATATTAATTTTTTTAATTTGTATAAAGCCTCCGATACTCGCCAGTGTCAAAAGGGTGGGGGTTGGGAGTCGAGGAGGCTGGTAATAAGTGGAAAGACTATCGAATAATTATGTGATTTATTGTAATAGGTTACGAATAATTATGAGTAAGTTTGCTTACAAAAATAACCGATAATGGAGTTGTGCAGTTTATTGTTACAGATGAGTAAACATTTAGAAAAGGGTGTAATCTCTTGTGAGAATTCTAACAATGGTCTTATTACCTATATTAATTGCCTAATGTGCGAGAACATCACTATATTGAAAATAAGTAATTGTAAAATAAATTTCTAAAACTGTTAATTGATCACATTTCCCTCTATGATAAAAAGGACCGTCATAATTGCAAAGAGAAACGTGCTATAACTGGCTTTAACGTACATATAGCAAGGTGGCTTTTATATAAAAAAAAATTGTTTCTTTGCAAAACCAAATTCAATTTATTTCTGATTTGTGAAAAAAAAATATCAGGCGCCGAGTGGGGGCCGGTTTACATGAGGTGGGAATAGGAATATAAGGGGGAATTGAGATCACTGAGAGAATCAAGATTTAATAAGCTTGGGTAGAATGTTCATTTTGTACTGTGGAATGTAGATTTCGAATAAATAAATTCCAGGCCGGGTCAAGGCATTGCTAGTCGCACTTCGCTTTACTCGAATTAATTCACTCACATAAGAGTAAATATAATACTTAGCTTGGGTGTGTCGTCAATGCAGAAAAAATTCACAGGGGATGAAGTAGCAATCAAGCAATCTTACTGAGAAATTCTCTGTTGTTCTTAAACTCGCATCCAGTAATTTTATGTTACTGGATAGACAGCAAGAGTCCTTATAAACCCGTAGCATACTTTTAGTTTTGACAGAAATTGTAACCGATTTCTGACGGTAGCTAACAAAATTTGTATCCTGTCGAGCCAAAGAGTTATTAAATTATTCTACCTAATCAAAGAAGTTGTGAAAAATTCGAAGGGTATCATGCAAATCCTAAGATACGGGGAGAGGTCACTGTAGTGTAATAACTTTTTTGAAGATGGTTATTTATGTTTTCAAGAAAATCTAATTAGCCTATGTTCGAACTGCATGTTAGCTTAACCTCTGTGCTAATTTTCATACTAATTGGATGGTTTCACTGGCCTAGAAATTTCAAAAACCTTTTTTTATTTTTTTTTATATGATTATATATATAATAAAATATATTATATATATCTTATTTAATATATATAATATATATATATATATATATATATATATAATATATTCATATCATATAAAATACATATTAATAAAAAAAAAGGTGAACGTCTACGCCAGTGAACCAGTTAGTATGAAATTTGGCACAGAGGTTAAGCTAACATACAGTTCGAACATAAGCTAACTAGATTTTACATACATACATACAGAATAGTAACATATATATATATATATATATATATATATATATATATATATATATATATATATATATATATATATGTATATATATATGTTACCGAAGAATTCTCAACCTCGGCACAGATTCTCAACAAAAAAAAAAACAACTAATACCAAGTCTCCCCCCTTCTCTCTCTCTCTCTCTCTCTCTCTCTCTCCTCTCTCTCTCTCTCTCTAAAACGTAAGTAGGAAGCTTAGGAAACCCATGTCTATCAAACTAAAGATTATTAAATAAAACCAAAATAAAATGAATATGATTTAATTGAAATGAATGAGATGGCCATAAGACATCAGATCATTAATTGAGTTATCACCCACTAGAGGTAATATGCCTTCAAGTCTATTAAGCAAACTCACAAAAACACAAGACCCAAAAACTCAAACATATAAGTCCGTGATGTTGTCAAGTTCCCTGTTTACTTGTGATCTCTCAATGATGCATCTAGAGACACAAAGAGAGAGAGAGAAAAAAGACATTTTTAGAAATATTCACAGGGAATGATAACTGTGGGATTTTCCCATATTATTCGCAAACAAATATAAAAGAATAAAACTGCAGAGGAATGTAAGAATAAAATGAGGCAAAATACAAATGACCCAATCCATGCACACGTCACAAAAATAAGATAAAAGATCAATGTAATATATATATATATATATATGTTTCGACAAATATAACAAAGTTCAAATGGACTCTGTAAATAATGTTTTTTCCGTCCTCACCTTACTGGCAATCAGCAGGAGTCCGAGACTGGGACCTCCTCTGTTAAAAGGGCGTCACTTAATAATATGATAATTGTTTCAGAAATAAAAATCTGTCTTTCACTCGTTCCTCCCATCAAACCAACTTACGTGCATACTTTCCGCACAGAGCACGCCCATAATCAACTTCCGTTGCGAGAAGCTTTTGCGACATTTTTCAGGATCAGCTCAGGAGAAGCTAAGTCAACAAGATATTATCAACGTGTGCATTTCTTTGTCTCCATGCGAGCCTCTCTTAAGAACTGATTGCGTAAGCACTGACGAGTGTCTTAGTAAGCTCTGAAATCTTCGATCTCCTTCCGCTCACAAAATCCCCGATGTAAGAAAAATTATTCCATTTATTGCAAAAGGAAACAAATATGTATTTATGTATGTGTATGTATATGAGGGTGTATTAGGATAGTACCTGAGGGGTGTGTAACTGTTGTGGATAGTTGATTTGTATTTGCATTTGATCTGAATAAGGAGGTACAATCACCAAACAAAAATAAAGCTAATGGCCTGTTTCAAACTCTAAGGGTTAGCTTAATTACATATATTTACACTTAAATTACATATATTTACAGCTTAATTACATATATTTACACTTAAAATCATCATACCAAAGAATAGATAACACCCTATGGGTTTTAAATAATTCTGAATTAGATTTTGGAGTAGATGAATGGGTGACCGGTCTAGCTAGTATTATGGCATGTAGGGCATGCAAAGAGGGGAAAGAATACCGTAGCAACACAAGGCAAAAATTCAGAATCCAAAGTAGCTCAATTGCAGCCTGTAAGGAGAGTTATTTCAATATGAGCGGGGAGTATCATACACAAGAACATTGATCGAGGAATGCGTACGTAAGGTACAAAGGACTCGATAGCACGAATCATAACTAACGTTAATAATCACTTAAAGGGGAAAGCAGTTACGTTACTGATTATTTATGAATGTAAGCAGTTATGTCAATGATTAATTTCGAATGGAAGAAGAACCTACGTTATTGGTTATTAACTCAGCACAGCTATGTAAGTACTTCACAACTGGGGTAGTCTCTGAATGATCGCCAGTAACAATGCAATTGTAATGCAGTACTGATTGAACAAAATATCGCTAGAACACAGTTCAAAGGTAGCACAATGTGAGGATATCCGAATGCAATTATAGTAAAGTATAGGGATCGCTCAGGATAATGAAAGGAAATTAAGTCTGCGATTGAGATTGACTGATACTGGAATTTGGCACTGCCACGTTACCTGGTAAGAGAATGGAGTCTGTGTTCCTCAGGGCACCGATAGGGGAGGAAATTTACTTAATTGGACACTATCAAAGACTAACAGCAGCCGTCTAGAAAGGGGAGAGTTCGCCAGATTCCTGCTTGGTAGCAATACTGGTTCTTCCACACCTTTCCCATATGGCCATTAAGTGGTATTATTATAACATAAAAATTAAAATCAAGGTAAAACTCTGGAGAATTAAAATTTACATAAAACCAACATTTGCTTTACTTTATTACCATACCCTAAAATTACACTTCCATAAAGAATTGATGAAGAATAAAATTTGACTTGACTAAATGAAATGCAAATTAAAATATTCTTTGAAAAGATCATATTACGTATAAGCCATTACAAAACACTATCACACAAATACAATAGAGGCAAATAGCTGGTAACCATAACTTATGCTTATAATAAACTTTAAAATACAGGGTTAATAAATATGATGTTATAATTCTATCAAGCAGTGTGCTGGTAGCTTTATCATAAGGGCAAGAACATGCGGTTAGTTAGTCCTGAAGGAGCAGTATAACGCATGCGTTGGGTGGCTATTGGACCTTGAGTTCATACGATAACAGACCCGTGCCATTAGGGCGTTGCATGCTATAAGGAGTACCTATAAAATAATTATTCATTTTGCTATAAAGTATATTATATTTCTCAACTGAAATTTCACAATTCACAAAGATAGAATGAAAGTAGAGGTTTACCATTCGAGGTTTAAGCTTTGTTACAATCAATAAAAAGAATTTATTCTCGGCGTATTACACCTGAAACCCTTTTTGTTATCAAGACCATTCCTGACAGTTACACGTAACTGGTGGTAGTGTCATAAATATGATAAGAAAGTTACACCCCTATATAATTCATCGATGCCCAGAAAATAATGGCATAAAGTCTATATCTATATCTATAATAATATGATATATATATATATATATATATATATATAGATATATATATATATATATATATATATACAAAAACTCGACACAGAAAACGGACTGTCTAGCACAAGATCCCGGAAAAACTGAACCATTCCCACAAGTGAAACAAAAATATGAAAAAAAAGAGAAACACTTTTCGCCATACTCTGGCATTAATTCCACAAAAATTGTGTAGCCATGCAGTAAATCAATTAGTCTCCTCAACACGTTAAACACCATTGTGATTAATCAATACTACTAGATAATAATCCGGCTCACAGAGGTCGACAGAGCGGCAGTTCAAAAGAGTTCCTGTCAGAAAGAAACATAATAACAAAATAATAGCAAATTTTATAAAGAAGACAGTGATTCATTTCACTAACAAGTGCACAATAAAAGAATGATAATAATTTCTCACGAATCTCTCATGAGGAAGAAAGGGGTTTTCTGCCACTTCACACATCATCTCAAATAGTTCGAGATGCTGACAAGGAATTCTTTAATGAAAGTTCCAACAACTCTCACCTATGATGTCCATGATAATAGTTTCGTGTGGTTGTCAAGCACCCTTCATCTTCAAGGAAAAGCTGGGAGAATAATGCCCCAAAAATGATATGATACAAGGGAGGTAAAATGTGATGCACAAACGAAAGAGCATTCTCGTAAAACCACTCCCTATCTAATACGTCATGGTAGTGTAACGAGTTCGTTTAGAAAAACCGATTTTGTAAAAACACATCAATTATTGCATAATTCCTGATCTACACATAATTAAGTTTTCTCATTTTTATATTCTTCTTGTTAGGAAGGTAATCTATTTTGAATAACACTTATCTCCCTCTGGTTCCGTCCACAAAAAACAAATGCAGGCACGAACACAATGTTCGAGGAATTTTCCATGCAAACTCAGGTTTTGTCAATATGACCTCTGAGATAGTAGATTCTTCTTAACAAACAACATTGACTTTTATTTCTTCGAGAGCTAATGCTAATATCGATTATTTCAAAGAATGTCATTGTTCACACATCTGTCTATCAACTATAGGTCAACAAAAAGTGTAATTTATATATATATATATATATATAGTATAATATATATATATATATATATATATATATATATATATATATATATATATATATATATATATATATATATATATATATATATATATATATATATATATATACATACATATATAAGACAGAAAACGTTGGCGAAAGCAGGCCACAGCATATGGAAGGACAGGGTGACAAGGAGATAGCCCCGTCATCAGGTGATAGTACATTTATTGCCGACGCGTTTCGTAACACATAGTTACATCATCAAGGCTAAAAGAGAACAACACAAATTAAAAATACATGAAACATAACTTTGACTTTAAGAGTCTCAATAAATATACAAAAAACATACATAAAATGAAAAGCAATTTAAAAAGCACCTGCTAGACTAAAAAGTTGAAGACTGAGTGATTCGGAGAGAAGGGAGAAGCAGCGAAGAAAGCCGGTTCAACCCAGATACAACTGTACAGAGAAAGTGTGAGAGTTCAACTTGGCACTAACTGCTTAATAAACAACGACTAATATAAGCAGTTTCGTGTAAACGGCTTGTTTGGCCCAAGACAGAGAAATCAGTATAATTGATGGTGGTTTTACAAATTTTTGCATGATTCTGATATTTGAAAATTCTGGATTATTGAAAATTCTGGATTGGACACTCTGCAGCCAGTACGATGACTTACACCATTATGTGAATCAGCTCTGACTTTTAGGCAATCGTTTAGTCGAACCCACGTAAGTCCCCAAATCACATCTGGGGGCAAGTATATTTATATACGACTGAAGATTGCAATATTGGCAGAGTCTGTCTTTAAATTTGAAAAAGTGATCTTATTGTAAGGGGATTTTTGGAATTAATATAACTTGCAACATATAAAAGTGTTTTTCAATTGCAGACTTGAGATTCCTTCTAAATTTGTCGTCTTGGATGTATGGAATACTGGCATATAGTTTCTTTCGTGGAACAGTGCTTATGGAAGGGGAGTCCGATAATTTCTTATTTAGAAAATTCTTGCAATGTTTGAAGAAAAACATGTGAGGGAAACCAGTTATCGGAAAAATATTTACACAGGAACAATATTTCTTTATGATACAATCCCAGGAAGAGGTTAGAGTGTAAGCTCGATGGAGGAAGGTAAAAATTGAATTAAGTTTAAAATTATAAAAACAAGCACTATAAAAGTTTTGAACCAGACCGGAGAACGTCTTTTTTCTAAAAACGGAAGTGTAAAAACTATCACCACTGCGAAACACTAAAACATCCAAAATGGTAATCGATCATTTTCCTCTCTCTCTAATGTAACTTGATATTAGGATGCAATTCATTGATGTATGAGAGAAATTGATCAGCATGGAAAGCTGATTTGAAAAGAACAAAGGTGTCATCGACAAACCGTTTATACACAAGAGGATATAAACCAAGAGGGCAATTTTCCAACATGTCCTCCTCCAGGGAGCACATGAAAATGTTGAAAAACGTGGAACCGAGAGGTGATCCCATTGCCATTCCGTCAACCTGTTTATACAGATGATCATTAAAAATAAAGGCAGTGTCCAGCACTGCTAATTGCAACAATTTCTTAAAAAGGCAACGATCATAGTAAAACAAGTGTCATTAGGTTCAATAAAAATTTTATATAAAATAACCTCGATTGTTTCTTCTACTGGGACATTTGTAAATAAAGATTCAACATCGTAACTGGTCATATATAAGTCAGAGTCTTGACAGAAAATATATGATTTGAATTCTTCGGAGTTTTTCAAGGTATGTTGATTAGAAGTAAATGGTTCTAGTAAAGGAACTAGGTATTTAGCTAGTTTGTAATTCGGAGGCATGAATTGATGACAATATTGGTCTCATTGGGTTCCTTCTTTATGTGTTTTAGGTAGACCGTAAAGGACTCCAAACGATGTACCTGACAATATAGATCTTCATAAGTGTCTTTGCTAATGACATTCTTAGTATTAAGTTTCTTTTAAAAATCTATTGATTTTGTCTTCAACTTTAAATATATGTTTCACATTCAGTTTACCAATTTCTGAAACTTGCTTTCTTTCGTCCCTCAGAATAGACTCCATTTCATTAATATAATCTTCTTTGTTCAAGATGACAGTGCCCTTACCCTTATCAGGTTTAGTAATTATCAAGTTTTCATTTTTTGCCAGATTTTTCAGAATATCTAAGTCAGTTTTCTTAAAGAAAGGTGTCCAGTTAGTCGTCAATTTTCTAAATGCCTGTTGAGTAATATCCGATAGTTGTGACTGTAATTTACTAATATCAACATTAAAAGGCTGATTTTTAACCTGTGAAATAATTATTCTAAAGGCAGAAAAAACCTGTTGTAGTTCGGGTTTGTAACAAGGCATGCAGAAGTCCAATCCAATCGTTTGGAGTCTTTACGGTCTACCTACATAAAGAAGGAACCCCAATGACACCAATATTGTCATCAATTCATGCTCCGAATTACAAACTAGCTAAATACCTAGTTCCTTTACTAGAACCATTACTTCTAATCAAACATACCTTGAAAAACTCCGAAGAATCAAATCATATATTTTAGTCAAGACTCTGACTTATATATGACCAGTTACGATGTTGAATCTTTATTTACAAATGTCCCAGTAGAAGAAACAATCGAGGTTATTTTAGATAAAATTTTTATTGAACCTAATGACACTTATTTTAACTATGATCGTTGCCTTTTTAAGAAATTGTTGCAATTAGCAGTGCTGGACAACTGCCTTTATTTTTTTAATGATCATCTGTATAAACAGGTTGACGGAATGGCAATGGGATCACCTCTCGGTCCCACGTTTTTCCAACAATTTTCATGTGCTCCCTGGAGGAGGACATGTTGGAAAATTGCCCCCTTGGTTTTTATCCTCTTGTTGTATAAAAGGTTTGTCGATGACACCTTTGTTCTTTTCAAATCAGCTTTCCATGCTGATCAATTTCTCTCATACATCAATGAATTGCATCCTAATATCAAGTTTTACATTAGAGAGAGAGGAAAATGATCGATTACCATTTTTGGATGTTTTTAGTGTTTCGCAGTGGTGATAGTTTTTTACACTTCCGTTTTTAGAAAAAAGACGTTCTCTGGTCTGGGTTTCAAACTTTTATAGTGCTTGTTTTTATAATTTTAAACTTAATTCAATTTTTACCTTCCCTCCATCGAGCTTACACTCTAACCTCTTCCTGGATTTGTATCATAAAGAAATATTGTTCCTGTGTAAATATTTTTCCGATAACTGGTTTCCCTCACATGTTTTTCTTCAAACATTGCAAGAATTTTCTAAATAAGAAATTATCGGACTCCCCTTCCATAAGCACTGTTCCACGAAAGAAACTATATGCCAGTATTCCATACATCCAAGACGACAAATTTAGAAGGAATCTCAAGTCTGCAATTGAAAAACACTTTAATATGTTGCAAGTTATATTTAATTCCAAAAAATCCCCTTACAATAAGATCACTTTTCAAATTTAAAGACAGACTCTGCCCAATATTGCAATCGTCAGTCGTATATAAATATACTGCCCCAGATGTGATTTTGGGGACTTACGTGGGTTCGACTAAACGTTGCTAAAAGTCAGAGCTGATTCACATAATGGTGTAAGTCATCGTACTGGCTGCAGAGTGTCCAATCCAGAATTTTCAAATATCAGAAATCATGCAAAAATTTGTAAAACCACCATCAATTATACTGATTTCTCTGTCTTGGGCCAAACAAGCCGTTTACACGAACTGCTTATATTAGAGTCGTTGTTTATTAAGCAGTTAGTGCCCAAGTTGAACTCACACATTCTCTGTACAGTTGTATCTGGGGGGGTTGAACCGGCTTTCTTCGCTGCTTCTCCCTTCTCTCCGAATCACTCAGTCTTCAACTTTTTAGTCTAGCAGGTGCTTTTTAAATTGCTTTCATTTTATGCATGTTTTTTTTTTTTTTTGTATATTTATTGAGACTCTTAAAGTCAAAGTTATGTTTCATGTATTTTTAATTTGTGTTGTTTCTCTTTTAGCCTTGATGATGTAACTATGTGTTACGAAACGCGTCGGCAATAAATGTACTATCACCTGATGACCGGCTATCTCCTTGTCACCCTGTCCTTCCATAACATATATATATATATATATATATGTGTGTGTGTGTGTGTGTGTGTGTGTGTGTTAAGGATTTTTAAGGTTAAATGACACTCGTTTAAACAAAATGAAACAAACAACTACTGGTAACTTAACCTACCCTCGTTCCGTTGCAGATCAGTCTGGGGAGTTGGCTGAAAGTCCAAGCTAGGCAAAATAAACCCCCGTAATTACAAAAAATATACTTTTTATTTCCCAAAAATAGCTAACATTAAAATGGAATAAAATTAATTAACTCTGACCCCCTCAAAAAAAAACGTTAAACTATCATGTTCCTCTCAAAATCATATGTAAGTAAGGACCCCCTCTTATCTCATTCTGTCCGACTAATCATAATTTTTTAGTAAGTCAGTACAAGTCTAGAGAATCCATTTTTCTATATGGTGACTTCAAATCCATCTGAAATAAAGCGACCACGATTATGACATCGCTTTAACCATGAGAGTTAATAAAAAAAAATGTTTACCACACACCACTTCTCTTTCTCCTGACACAATAACTGTCACTTCAAAGGTTAACTTTTTCAAAGTTCTCTCTTACGTTACCTTATTTGATGGACCTGCAACACCTCTTCTAGGCGTGTTCCACACTCTGTCAAAACAATCAGTGAGTCCTCCCTTAGCACTTATCCCCCCAAAATAAATGTCCTTTACTGTTTGTTACAAACACACACAGACATACCCTGTTTTGCACACATCAAACGCAGATGCTCCATGCCCGAAGCTCGTGATTTTCGAGGCGTCAATGATCACAAAGTGCATTGGTAATCTATCCTGTCTGTTTTTCATTTCAGCATCTTCGAGGAATACAGTGCTTGTCTCTAACGGGTGGCTTGTCTCTAAACGAAAAGAGCTGAGGTTGACAACTCACTACCGTGCCTTTAAGATGGCTCTGCCACCTGTCTTTTGTGCACCCCTGTCGCACACCACATTGGCTACTGGTATATACTAGTTCATAATATTTGCAAGACAGCCCCCATAGCACATATTTCAACATACCATTATAGCTATTACAACTGCAATCACTGGAACTGTGTAGCGTTCGTCGAAGAAAAATTCATCCCCATCGTTATCCTCTGGCGGTGGAACCATAACGTCTTCCAGTGTAGGCAGAACTTTAACCACCTCGTAGTCCCATGTAAGTGTTCCACAAACACCTTTGTTGAATAATTTTAGATCCTGGCTGAGCGCATGAACCATCTCAAAACAACTCAGCATGCACCATTATTAGACGTCTGCGACCCCTGTAGGTGTATCTTAACAACCCCGTTGCTGAACTGTAGATTCGACGTCTTCCGATGAAGGAACCGTAACTGCCACCTCGTTGTCAACTTGAAATATCCCGTTGACTGCCATGCAAGTGCATCTTGCACCTGCCTCGTAGAAGATTGTAGACTCCTGATTTGTCCCAGAATGTACCCTGAGACGATCCACCGACGACATCTCGTCCATTACAAAGGCGATCCATAACATCTTCGCCTGTGTGAAGATCCGACCTCGGGTGTCGTAGATCCAAGTTGTTTCCGTCGTCACCCTCGCGTGAAGTTGGGAATTCTCTAAAGTTGTTTCCGTCGTCACCCTGGTGTGAAGTTGGGAATTCTCTAAAGTCATCATGTGTCCATATTTTGAAAAGTCTACATGATCTTTGATCAAATAAAGTCTTGCTTTAACACACGAATCTACTAATCTAATATACCTAATCTCATAGTCAATTATTAAAAATTCCTCACTAAAATAAAATATGATCTTAACCTACTGAATCCTCATAACTAATCCTATATCTGACCAATATACTATCAAAACCCCCATAACGTCTATACAGCAAAGCCCCTGTAATGTTTATACAGCTAACCTCCATCAAACATAATGCTGAATATCCCTTCTATCTTACATATACCAGGATAAATTCTACCTCCTTTCTATGATAGAAATCCTATGTAAAGCTTAACCCCGATTACAAGTTCCCCTTGTAGGAGAAAAAAATGATAATAATAATTCAACTTTTCCCATTACAAAATGTATAAAGAGAGAGAGAGAGAGAGAGAGAGAGAGAGAGAGAGAGAGAGAGAGAGAGAGAGAGAGAGGAAAACAAACAAATATATATATATATATATATATATATATATATATATATATATATATATATATATATATATATATAATTCAGCGCTTTTCCATATAAAATCCAGTATGTATCGGTATGGAATTTGCTGCCGCAACATATCCCATCGACCCGAATTGACCCCTTAAATTCTTCCCCATGGAATGTCATCATCGATATCCCTGAAAACAATGCAAACCTCCGAGTAATCAACTCCCAAAGAAAATAACAGAAAATGGTCTCATCACAGCATTGTCAGCATTAATCCACCTGTGTATACAGCATGTGTTCAAACCGCACTAAGGACTTGTCTAGTCACACTTATAACCTCAGAAATCATCATTCCTTCAAATGGCCCAAAAATCTTTACTGATACAATAGAACCATACTCCTCAAAAATCATCCTTAGGATATCGTCATTGTCACCTCAAGGGTACCCAAAAATTGTCCTCGAAAACGTAACTCATTCATGATACTGCCATGTATATAAAACTGCAATAACCACCTAGTAGGGATATAAACCACAGAAAACCACAATTCTACAATTATATACCGCAAAATATAACCACTGGTGAATGTAAAAATACAACCCCTTCATAGGGCCCCATAAAACCACAATGCAGTATTGCCACAATCCCACCTCTTTGGCTCTTAAGACCACAGATCACCACCAAAATTTATAGCCACAAAAAATTCCGCACCAATAAACCAATACCGCCAGGAATCACCACATGGATTTCTTATAATATTTCTCAACTGAACAGAAATTTCCCATACTTTCCATCCCAATTTTCCTCGTGAAATAAATACCTCTGGTTTTTATGCCAAATCGCCGCAGTTTGCGCATGATAAGAAATATAGTAGAAGAAATGAAAAGGGGAAAAAAACATTACATTAAACTGACTAATCACATGTCATCATCAATTTGCAAAATAAAAAAATGCAACTGCGCGAAATCAATTCCCGTTACAATATAAATTCACTTTACCACCCCCTAAACACAGGAATATGTCTTTACATTAAACCACAGATAAGAAGACTATCGCACTAAGTACCTTGTGGCTTGCATCTAAATCTCCTTAAATCAGCAATACTTAATTATAACCACTCTTCCCAAAATCTGCACCAGTTGAGTAAAGACAACATCAAAGATTCCTTGGAATGGTTGAATTCCGGATAAACCGTCATGCACTTATGGAACAAAGTCTTATCAACGTCCCTTGCCATCTCGTTTGCACTCATAATATTCCAGGTTTTAATAACAAGACCACATCTTAAAATCAAAAGTTACTAAAACTACCTATAAAGTTCTCTCACTTAAATGGAACAAAGTCCTCAGAAAAATTAGAAATATAAACAGTGATTCTTTCTTCTCTGAGAGTACTAAAGAATAGCAGAAACAAAAGCCACATAAAAAAAAAACAGACGCAATAATAAACTCCCATTAATCCAATGATTAATTTACAAAACATTAAAATTTCTTCTCGGCGAAACTTACCAACTGCAACAATGCTTCACCTAAATATATCTCGTACAAGCTATATAACCCCCTGTTGCACTTATAATGACCAATCTCTTTGGACCCAGGAATCAGTAACAAAGGTACTTTTTTACCACCAGCCCCCTAATCAATTACATCAGGGCCGGATTAAGCTGGTGGGAGGCCTGGGCCAACTTCTATTGTATACAATACAAACTATAGTCTGATTAATCTAGTAGCCAAAATACAGTAATACTAATATATTAGTAGGACAGTTTTATTTAGGAAGTACTACAATGGGACTATTCTTCTGATGTTATTAATATGCATAAACACAAAATAAAATAAACATAAGTTGTTCTTACCATATTTGTTTTAAACATATACAGTTACTAATAGTTATAAAAATAATGATGTAACTAACACAGATAATTATAATAGCTCATTCTTTCTTATTGAGTTATAATTATATATAACCAGAATTACTTTCTCGACAATTTTCTTGATTTTTTTTATTGCAAATTCACTGATGATTTCATTGAAGTCCAGTTCACTCAATATATCTGACTCGAGGCTCATTATAGTCAGATTTACCAGACGTTTCTGTTTCATGGATGTCCGTAATCTGTTTTCAATTAATTTGAGCTTTGAGAAAGAGCGCTCTCCACTGCAGTTTGACGCCATCAAAACAAGCTATATTCGTAGAGCTATCTCTATGTTTGGGAAAGTGTCCTCCGCACCCTTGTCCAATATAAGTCTATACAGGAAAAACTCAGTGCTGATATCTGTTAGCTCCTCATCTGTGAATATATTACCAAATGTTACAAATTGGCACAGTTCCTCCTTAAATGTAATTTCCAAGTGATCTGGATATGCCCTGACGCTCTGCTGTGCCGTGAAATTCGGCTGAAGAAAGTTTTTGCAGATGTCTAAAAAAACTAAATTGACTTGATCTCTGTTTGTATGCTTTCAGACGTTGGTCGAGAGAAGAGATAAACTGATCAGTGACAGGCAAGAAAGTTTGTGTTCTGTATTTTTCAAAAGGACTGATTTGTACTTCTTCTGCATGTCCATAATCCAATGGGTTGAGACGCACATTGCGGCGCTTCTGCCGAGATTCTGTCTGCTTATAGTATGCTGAACCAGACTGAGACAGCTGTTCACCTTCTTTTTCATAAGTGTGGAAGGAGTCACGCTTTGATGCAACATAGTCTTTCAAACTAGTCAGTGATGCCACAGCAGTATTTAGATCAAGTTTTGTGTGTTGTAGAGTTTTATTAGTTGCACCTGTTATTTGCAGAGTATCATTCCAGAAGGTCCTTCTGCTTCACAGCGTACACACCTTTTTTCTTCAGTGTCATCAACAATATTTTTAAGTACCTCCTTAATCTGTTCATAATCATGCTTAAGTGCCCGGCTACAATACTAACCTTATTAAATTAAAATGCATTGTTTTTATTGGTGGGAGGCCCCCCTCTTGGTGGGTGGCTCGGGGCCCCTGCCCCTGCGGCCCCCCCTTAATTCGGCCCTGCATTACATCCTTCTAAAGGACGTAACTTACCTCCTTTCCGTTGGTATCCCTAATTGCCTGAAAAAAAAACCCAAACATTCTTCTCTCTCTCTCTCTCTCTCTCTCTCTCTCTCTCTCTCTCTCTTTCTCTCTCTCATAAACTGACCAAGGCTGCTGAATCAAACACCAAGATACCAAAATAAACTTAATCCGAAAGTTTAATGAAATCATTACCTGGTCTAAGAAGTGTGAAGCGTAAAACCTGACCCTAGTACATAAAAAAAAATACATGTGAGATAGAATAAAAATGCACAATAATAGGAAACACGTGGATGATTATGAACTGACAGTAAATTTTAGAATTCCCTTTAATCTCAACAAGGACTGTTTTCCTGTGAGTAATCAACATGGCCTTTTTTCTGCTAAGGTATACACACGCACACAAAACACAGCAAATCAAAGTTCGAGCAAGAATTGGTAATTTTTTTTGTTTTTACGTTTACTCTCCAAGAAGACATGCAGTGGCAAACTCATGGATGCACGTCCATCATGCCACACATCACAGTGACGTCATATTGAAAGATTTCGTCACGTCGGTGCTTGATTGGTTTATCTATCACCTGACAATCAAACTTCTGGTCACATTACCTCCATGCTCTCATCACCACTTGAGGCACGGCTTCGGGCGAGGTGAGCGTTCATAATAACCCCTAATTTCAATTTTTGATATGCAAACGAATTTTTTTATAGTCTTCGGGTGATAAAATAGCTACACCACCATATCAAGCATTCGCTGTGATTACATCTGATGTATTAATAATATTCCTGAATAATCGCATATCTGTACCACACAGTAGGTAAGTGTTAATCCAAAACAATATATATATATATATATATATATATATATATATATATATATATATATATATATACTATATATATGTGTGTGTGTGTGTGTGTGATGCGTGTGTATGTGTGCGTGTGTGTGTTTTGTGTGTGTGTGTGTCACGTAAGGTAAGCATATAGAAACGGTTACTAACGCATGGATTCTTCTTGATGATGGTACCAGGATACCTTTCCCTTAGGAAGTACCGGGATTGGGATTATAAGATGCCCTACCCAAGGACGAAAAGCACCTATTGGCGGGCTGCGAAACCCTTTCAAGAAAAAAATTACCTTTAAATATTATAAGGGTCCCCGTCTCTCAAGGCCGAGACCAATTAGATGTAAAAGTATTCTGTTTAACAATGACTGCGAGAAAGTAGAACGTGATCAAAACACCCATTGGGATTGCCCTTAGTTCAGAACGCATAGTATGATAATGTTGTTAACCTCCACTTGGAATGAAAACCATCAATTGGTTAATGATTATCTTAAGGAGAAGCCATTAGCAACCACACTTTTATTTCTCTGGGATGAAAGAAAACGAAAATAACAGTATTTTCGTGAGTTTTGGTGGTGTGAAAATCACCAAATGTCATAACCATGGTGTTAGTGGTCTCATATTCTGTTAACGTATAAAACAGAGGGAATAAAGGGTATACCATTTTACATTTTGGTCCAAAATGGGCTTCGGGAAGTACATCGGACATGTCATGAAGTGAACTTCTACTCTATCAAATAACCATTCTGTTGCACTGGTAATGCAAAGCAACAAAAAGTTACTAATAACATGTTAGTTTAGAGTCACTGATAATTTGGAAGCAAGTTTGGTATGCTACAAATGCAATACTTGGCAATTACATTGTTGCCAAGACTCTTGATTATACAATCGCAGTTATAATACATACATCACATGCCCCCCCCCACACACACATAGTATATATATATATATATATATATATATATATATATATATATATATATAATATATATATATATATATATATATATATATATATATATATATATATGTATATACATATATAATATATATATATATATATATATATATATATATATATATATATATTATATATATATATATATATACATGTAATGTACATATATGTATATTATATATATATATATATATATATATATATATATATATATATATATATATATATATATATATATATATATATATATATATATATATATATGTATATATATATATATATATATATATATATATATATATATATATATATATATATATATATATATAGTATATATATGATATATATATATATATATATATATATATATATATATATATCTATATATATATATATATATATATATATATATATATATATATATATATATATATATATAATATATATATATATATATATATATATAGCAGCGAGTACGTCACTGTTGTCTGGTGCGCCTCTGTCTTGTCACTGCCTCTAAGAGGCATCTGTTGCCAATTGATATGTGTTATCCCTCCAGACTGGGTATAAGACTTAATCAGAATATGAAAAAACATCTAAATGCCTTAATTCAATAAATGCAGGCTACTGTAATTGTCATCAGCCAATCGAGCCACGTTGGACGGTTAGGTTTTAAAGTCAGCTGATCTGTCTCACCCCTGGTCCCTGGCCAATGAGATATACAGTAAGTGGGGAGGGAATAAAGAAAACTGTAGGCTGGAGTCTGAATTTAAGAATTATAAATATTGTTATTTTTTTCAGGAACGTGTGTGAACAATCTAGTTTACAACATTGTTCTACTCTACAATATAAATTGATCAATATTAAAATGCCAAATAAAATTTATTGATTTTTATTAATCACTATTCTTTTAATGTTTAGTTGATCATTAGTCTAAAATCTGGCATAATTCTAGCATAATTCAATGGTATATCTAATATCTTTTTAGTCTATATAGCATAATTTCGCAATAATTCTAGCATATTATTTTCCTGAAGGTTAGGGAACACTGGTTCACAGCCTCACTCACACTTTTCAGTAGTCACTGAGTGGTGTTAGTTGTGTGCCTGTTTGGTGGTGGCGGGGGCAGCTACTGAGCAATATTTTGTAGGTTTATAGAAATCTGAGAACATTTTGTCGGTGAAACTCAGTATGTGTTGATTTCAACATAGGGGAACTAACATTCCCAAGCCAAATATTATAAAAAGCTAGAATCCTCCAAAGAGACATCGTTACCAGTGTTTCCCAGACAGTGTCGCCAATATTTCAAAATGCAGGTTGCACAAACAACCAAGTTTGAACCGACTGCCACACGGCCCACACCGCCTTCTGTCTTGTACACGCGGATCCACAGATCACATTCCTCCCTGGATCTACCAAACTTTTAAATTCATTGACCTTGTGATTTTTATAATGTAAACAATAACTACACCTAAGGGTGTAATGGATTAATATATTAATTATATAATTAATATACACGGGTATATATATCGTATAAAATACCCTACAAAAGGGTATTCTTTACCTACGATACACCCTTAAGTAACGTAATCACAAGTATATCTTATACCCCTGATAAGGGTATATTGTAAAGTGTATATTATTGTTCTTATATACCCCGATAGGGTATGCTATTTTAACCACTAGAAATACCCTTTTTTACCCCCCTTATACACTTCATTTTTTAGAGTGTGCACAGAAGAATAATAGATAGTAGGCAAGTGTGCAGCAGGGTGGAAAAAAGACAGTAATAAAAAACCAACAGTAAACGGGAACAAAATTACTTTATGGAAGTAAATACAAAGAAGGGTACTTGAACAGAGACAAGTCAGAATGACAGATGCAAATAGAGAAAAGCTGCCTGAGGAGAATTCTATTCTGTAGGAGAAAATATTTTGAAGATTTGAGGTATATAATAAACAAGCAATATGCAAAGCTGAATATTGAAAGGGATCACTGACAATTCGAAAGGTTAGCGGCAGTTGAGTACGAGAAAAAAAAGGGAAGAATAGGAAGATAACAATACCTGAGTTCATTACAGATGTTATTCTGTGGTATTGCAGTTTTCAAAGCGATATTGCTTGTCTATAGTCATGCATAATGATCATTAAAATGGACGGAAATAAGGTTATCCAGAGAAGTAGTTTCAAATCATTTAGTGTAAGCAAATTAACAGGCAAGAAATGTTTAGGAAAGTTTAGTCATATGCAATAAAGTGGTACTGGACTGTGGTTAATGTGTAAAATTCATAGCTCTCGTGAGGATGAAAGGCATCGGGGTAAAAATAACTATCGGTGCTATAGTATTTGCAGATAGAGATGCGTGGCAGCGTATGTATGTGAAAATGGTTCAGAAAACAGCTTTCTTTACCTAGGTGTTTTTTATAACCTTAATTTATATATGTATTTTCTTAGATGTAAATATCCTGAAAATCAGCAAGAATAACAGAAATAGCCATAGTCGTAAAACATTGACTTTCAGTTTTTTAACTCGCTAATTTACACAGTGCTTGAATCATTAAAAGAGACGGAGGCTAAATATCCCTTTAACTCGAGAAGAGAGAGAGAGAGAGAGAGAGAGAGAGAGAGAGAGAGAGAGAGAGAGAGAGAGAGAGAGAGAGAGAAATTGTAATCTAGTTTCTAAGCTACGGGATGACTCATACTTACCGAACCAAGTAGAGATGAAGATACTCTGTGAAAAATAAAGACCGAAAGTAAAACGAACCCAGTAGATCATTAAAAAAAGAAAAAAAAAATAATGAAAGAATTCCGAGGGTTAGAGTCGAGACTCGTTTAATCAAGCTGATGTGTTCTAGAAGGGAGAAATATTCCCTCGAGAAAACACAATGGGGATTCATCTTGATAAAAAGAAAAGGATCTCAGAAGAGTTATCTCTGGTGTCGAGAAAATAAATTGAGATTTTAAGTTTATTTGTTTTCTATGCAAACATCGCATTCTCATTGACTTCACTATTTTTGAGTGTGAGTATTGTTTATCACTTTGGTAAAAACATGAATATCGCTTTCAATTTCTTTATGTCTCTAAATAGTCAGCGTGCGGACGTAAGCTATTTTTGTTTAATGTATGAGCGCCCAGAGTCAAATATCTATAAAGTCCTGCATTTATGTCTGTAGATTTTAGCATGAAACTTAAAATATCTTATGTAGGATGCTACTCCAGTATTGACGAATTATGAGCAATTCAACTAAACTATATCCTCCTCATTCAAGGTAAAGATAGAGAGGTTTTATATCCCCCAAATATCTTCAAATCTTTGAAATGATGCTTCTGAATCCTAGGTCTTCCCCGCCTTGAAGATATGAGGCCGTAAATCAAACATTCCTGCTCCAGAAACCACACAAACACATATACATATCCACGAACACACCTTACGATGAAATGTGTGGGCCTCACTAATGAATACAGTGTGTTTAACACTTGTATCAAGCAATGTATATATAGTATATAGATATATAATATATATATATATATATATATATATATATATATATATTATATGTGGTTATGGTGTGTGTGTGTGTGTGTGTGTGTGTGTGTGTGTGTGTGTGATGTATGTATTTATGTATAGCATTCAGCAGGGTCAACCAAAAAACACATCAAAAAGGGCCATATTTATTAATAAGAGACATTTCGCACATTATTTATGTGCATCTTCAATCTGTAGAACGACATGAAATACGTTAAAATTTACGAAAAATTACTTTTTATCATAAAAAAACTAGTTGAGAAAAAAACAAAAAAATTTACAAAAATTAAAAGTTATACAAAAAAATTAGGTATATAGTAAAAAAGGAACCAGTTCTCACCAAACCATCCAAAGGAGACGAAGAACGAATGACCAAAACTTGACACCAACCTAGGACTTCAGTTATGCAAGATAAAGAGAAGCGCAAAAGTTAGAATTCAAAGTAGGAACAAGCCGTTTGATATATAAGGATTCAAGGGTAGTTAGGTAATTGCTATGGCTTGTTCCACCAATAACAGAAAGGTGCTTTTTATTTATTTCAATTTTGCATATGGAGGCATGATTCTTTATATTAGAAAATTCTGGTTTATTTAATTTCTGATCCGTTCTAAAACTGTATCCCATATGGCTACAATATCTCATCTACAGTAACCTATGTCTTGATTCAACATAAATACCGGGAAATCCCGGACACTTGAATTTAAAAATAATGTTGGATCTCATGAAGGTCTGCAGTTTGTCTTTATAGCCGAAGAATACGCCAATCTTGAGTGGATTGATTGGAATTAAATGCATTTTAAGGCAGCCAAATTAATTTTCGATTATTTGTTTAAGTTTGGCAGAAAACATGTTGTCAGAAATAAATGGGATAGTGACATATACATTCTTCTTTAAAACATTATAAGAGGGCATCGGATTGGAGAAATCTTGTGACAGCAGTCTGTTAATGACTTTATAAACCAGTTTTTCAGGATAGGAGTTCTGTAAGAAAAATTTGACTTAAAATAATATCTCATTGTGAAAGAGAGACCAACTCGAAGAATAACATAAAGCCCTATAAACCAAGGTGTAAATAGAATTCAGTTTAAAGTTCTTGAAGCATGAACTGTGGAAATTATTAGCAAGCTCAGTGTATGATTTTTTCTTATACACAGATATAGTAAATTCACC
>NC_087207.1:80416574-80424074 GCF_015104395.2 Macrobrachium nipponense
TTAAAAATCTATCAATTGAGAAATTACTCTATACTATATAATAAAAAAAACAAAAGTGTTCCCCCCCCCCCCCCCAAAAAAAAAAATCTGAACAAACTCGCGGTATCATAAAAGGAAACAAACGACTGAACTCATTAAAATGATTCAAACACTCCAAAAGAAAGAAAAAACAAAACATTATACCAAATAACTTCCAAACCATCTCACGGCATCATAAAAAGAAACAAACAACTGGACTTACCGAAACGGTTCATAAACTCCAAAAGAAAGAAAAACCAAATCATAACTGTGAAATACAAACTCAATGAATAACAATTCACCACCACAATACTGAAAATCACATCAAAAATCGATTACCCACTGAAAACAACCAAATTGCTAAATGGAAACCACAAACCGAGAAACATCAACAACCAAGAAAATTACCTTACATGTTAAAACCAAAGAAAAATTGTCAACCTTATTCAAACCACCCCACGAAAGATCAAAATAGTTCATTACAATCCAACAATAAACTTTCTCCCATAGGGGAAAAAAAACTATATGCATATGCAGAAAACAAACACTCTAAGGACTTAAACACCATGTTGATCGACATAAAGGTTATCGAAGCCATGGCACATACTGTGGAAACATCAACCAACTTCTGTAAGTCACAAGACACTCTCCCAATGGAACATATTTTAACCAAAGATTTCCCTCAAGCCATGAAAACTCCCCATACAATTCTATGGTATATTTGCCTAAATTCCCACACGTCACAGATCAAAGCATAAAAAAGTAAAAAAAAACTCGAGAGATAAATAATATAAAAGGAAAATGACAAAATCTCACCAAGTCATCGCCGATGCGTACAGAGAGAAAGAAAGAGAGAGAAGCAATAACCCATAAACCAAATCCAAATTCCACGCAAAGAGAATAAAAATGTAAAATATTTACATCTAAACACAATTACCTTGTCCTCTTAATCTTAGATATGTGCGTCAACCTAGACAAACCTGTATTCTCATCGAAGATGACAAATGTATTTCCTCTCTTAATTTCAACAACCCAAAATGGACCCTCAAACTTAGGACCTAGCTTATAGTTATGCTGATTATGAACATTGACTTTCACAAAAACTTTGTCACCAACAGCAATATTAACATTTGCTGACTTTGAGTTACTTCTGTCAACCATCTCTTGCGTTTTTGACTCTGTATTTCTGCTATGGCGCATAGACCCATCTTTACCCATAGAGACCAAAGACCTAACTGTATCATCACAATTAGCAGGAATGGACAATAAATCAAATGCACCTCGTGCTGGATAACCAAACAATGCTTCTTTTGGAGACATACATAATATTAATGCTATGCCGGACTTGTGTTATACACAAATCGCAATTAACACCATTACCCACTACAGCAACTATTTGCACTTTTAAGATGTTCCTGTTGGCTCTTTCACACAGCCCAATAGCTTTTATTCTATACAGGATAATCGTCATTTTTTATATCCCCATAACTTCTGCAAGGCATTCTAAAATCTTATTCACAAATATCTGCCCATTATCCGTTATCAGAACCTCTGGTCTTTCATAACGACAGATCCAACTCTGAAAGAAGTTGAAAGCAACCTCTTCAGAAGTTTTATTTTTCAACGGAAAAATTTCAACAAACCTAGTCAACTCATTCGCAACAATAGATATTTATGACTGTATCTAGACTCACAAAAATTCCCAAGAACGTCCATGTGGACTCTCTGAAATGGCATTGACGGCACAGGAAATTCCCCTGTCCTACAAGAGGTTCTTTGCTGGCTTACAAGCATTGCACACAGCGCAAGACCTAACAAAATCTTCAACAGAAGAAGCCATGTTTTTCCAAAAATATTTTGTGTGTATCTCATGGTACGCCTTCTCAGTCCCCAAATGTGGGCTAGTAAATTCACAATGAACAATCCTGAGTACTGTAGGAATCAAACTCTTTGAGACAACAATATGTATCGTGTCCCCTCTATCATCACTGCTTTCCAGCTTATATTTTACCTTCCTAACTAGCAAATTACTCTCTAACTCTAACACAGCAAAAGGTAACTTGTAATATTTCCTAACCAATTCCCCTCTAAGGAAAGTCTTGGCATCAACCAAAACCTCATCTTCATCTTGTTTCTGCTCTATTAGACTAACATCCCATTCTATGGAATCACCAGTTATACAACAATTTGAGAGCAGTCTGCATAAAAACTCCGGCTGAGCACATTAGCTATTACGTTATATTTCCCTTTATTATACCTAAATTTGCCATCAAAATCTCGAATTGTCAAAAACTATCTAGCCCTCTTAGGAGAAAGATCTGGCTTATTAAAAAGATCCAACAATGGTTTGTGATCCGTTAAAACTACAACTTTGTTACTCAATAACAACATCTTAAAATGAACTAAGCTAGAAACCATAGCAAAAGCTTTTTTGTCAATTGTGGACATCAATCTTTCATTGCTACATCTCGTCTTAAATTTGTGACTATCAAAAGCAATAGGATGAAATTTTCCATCAAATTTCTGCATAAGGCAGGCACCTATGCCGTCTTGACTGGAATCAGTAACTAGGGTAAACGGCTGACTAAAATCTTGATTCCTCATTAAGAGGAAGTTGTAAAAACCCCTGCATAATACCTATAAAAGAATATATATTCCAACCCCCTATCTCAGTAAATAGGTCTGGTATACAGACCTATTTACTGAGATTTAATCTACAGAAATCAATACAGACCTGTACGGACCCATCTTTCTTAGGCACCGCTAGTATGAGAAAATTAAAAGGTGACTAACTGGGCCTAATAATATCTTCTTCCTCTCATTTATTAACTTCTTGCTCTACCTGTTCCTTAATCTTATATGAGATCCTATAACCTGGAATATAAGTCGGGTTAGTACCCTCTTTAAATGGATCTTGTGTTCTAACACCTTGGTTAATCCTAGCTTATCCCCTTTCAATGCAACAATATCTGCAAAATCTGCCAAGATATTGCCAAAATGGTCTATATATTCTTTATAATCTGCATTTGCTAAGTGATCCATAAAACCTCTCTCCTAGCTTGTATCTCTTCCTCAGAAACTTAACTTACCATCCTACAACAGAAACATATTTGTCATATTCTTTCCAATCCATAAAATCTAAGATACATGTATTTTTCTGATATTTCCTAATTATGTTACTATAGTTCAACTGTTGTACCTATGTAACACCTGTACACCCATCCATAACAGAATCTGTCCCTATTATACCCTTAATCTTCTCACTACCTTCCACAATACACATTTGATTGGGCTTTGAGGCACCTTTTAATTGGACTTTTACTAGAGTAGCCATACCCAGTTCTCAAAAAAAAAAAAAAATAATTATCAGTCAAAACCATCTTTATATATACTGTTCATCTGGCTATCAGGCACATTACTGTCACAGGACTGATCATTAACCCCAGAATCAAC
The DNA here is from genome assembly GCF_015104395.2 of Macrobrachium nipponense. NCBI lineage: Eukaryota > Metazoa > Arthropoda > Malacostraca > Decapoda > Palaemonidae > Macrobrachium > Macrobrachium nipponense. The sequence continues at coordinate 80,420,046 of NC_087207.1, forward strand.
TTTAACATCTAAGTTAGCTGCATTAACATTGCCCATATTATCATCAACTTCTGCATTAACATTGCCCATATTATCATCAACATCTGCATTAACATTGCCCATATTATCATCAACATCTGCATTAACATTGCCCATATTATCATCAACATCTGCATTAACATTGCCCATATTATCATCAACATCTGCATCAACAACAGTATTACCCCTATTATTATCAACATCCCCTATCTCTACTACATTCACATAAGGGACAAATACCCCAGGGACCCTGACTGTTACACATCCAACCCCATGATGCACAGAAATTTCATATCGCCGACGCGCAGGGTGACCCAATAAAATTGTGTTCCCCAAAGCAGCCCCTTTAATACTAAAACTGGTTCAACAAATTCCCTATCGCCAAGAGAAAAACAAATATCTACAGATCCCAAAATATTCAAATTGTGCGCTTGCACATCACAAACTCTTTCCCTGGTGGTGGTAGGCTTCAGGAGGTGCTGAGAAAACAACAACTGATGAAAATCAAAATTCAATAAATCAACAGACACCCCAGTATCGATAAATATAAACACAACTAAACTGAACGCAGTCCCTCTCACTACAGCTTTCGGTTCAATAACATTCATCAAGAAAGCTATGCGGCATGAACATTTCAAGTCCCTGACTGACTGACTTTTGCTCAAATAACCCCCTTCATGAGCTATCTCACTCGAGTTATCAAAACCCTGAAATGCGGGATGAACACTATTCCTATTCAGAACAAATGGACAATATTTGACTCTGCAGAACTTTTTAATATGTCCTATCCTATGGCAATTAAAACAACTGAGTGGCCGTTACTTGATCCACAAATGCCCCTGTCACCAATAAATTCAGCCACAGGGCCACTACAAGCAATATTAGGCTCTCTATGACGTTCTATTCTCCCGCAATAGTTATTAGAAACAAAAAGTTGAATCCCCTTTCGGTGCTATATGGAAAGAAGTTGCCCCTTCAAACAAAATGCTCCTAACTGGCAGGTAATTCGGTGTTTATCATGTACCTGAGAAATATTTAACGTTTCATCAGAGAGAGAGAGAGAGAGAGAGAGAGAGAGAGAGAGAGAGAGAGAGAGATTTCTCCCGCAGCATAAATCTTCTCCTACTAAGGTTCCCCTAACGTTCCCCTTGCACTCCCTCCAAGTACCCCACCCTCCACTATTAGTATGCAGGTATGAACATGTTTTCGATTTAACACAAGCTAGAAAGTATTTGAAAATGTTTAAAAGATGCAAAAATTGGTCTTTTCAAATCAGTGCTGCAGACTACGTCCGTTGACATAAACAAAGACATAGCACTGTATGTATTATTTATACAGTGGAAAACTTTGTTTATTTATTAATAAAGTGAAAGATTTGCTTATTTATTAATTAAGCAAAAAAAAACCAAAAAAAACAAAAAAAAAAAAAAAAAAAAAAAAAAAAAATAGGACCCCCATGAGACGTGAATCAGGTTCATTCCACCAAACAATAGATTGCTTCTGGGTATCATGTACCGCAACAAAGCTGAAGTTGAAGAATAGAGAACTCTATTCTATCCAGACTACATGTATACCTAAATATTCGAACCAGTGGCATCCTTTCCAAAGTGGATATTGTTCTCAAAACCATAGTCCAATTTTGCTGAGAGGTAATTCTCTCAGCTCCATTTTCTTTGCCACTAATTGCCTACTGTAATCCGAAAAAGACATTTGAATAACGGCTGGAAAATGCAAAAATAAAGAGAACATTACCAGTGCAGGTGGTTTGAGAGATGTCAAAGGGGTGTACAGGTGCAAGGAAGCGCAGTCGGGAACTCGAGGGTCCGACAATAATGCTAAGTACTTGGCAGCTGGATTTATCAAAGAAGTTAGAAATCCCAAAGTAGAAGACTACTATTTTCCCCATTTCAGCAAAAGGAAGCAGTACCTTACCACCCCATTAAGAATAGCTTTCATTGCTTCATCTAAAGTAAAGAGTGAGCTCTCATTGAATGATTGCATCCTGCCCCTAACCTGATCGAAATGATGTCCGATCTGTTAGTTAAATTCAGATGCCACCCACATACCCTAATCTCTGTATTTCTAAAGCTTTTCATTGTGTCTTATTAGACCCCCAGGACACGAAATACACTTGTTTCTTGTGGAGACGAGGGCCAACACAAACGTCCACATACGCCTTTCCAGTAGTAGTGTTTGGGGTTACCTCCAGTTCTTATATTTTGCAATAGGTGCTCAGAACCCACCTCCAGAAGAGGGGGAGGGAGAGTTTAGTTAAGTCCTTTTATGTAGACAATTATTTGCAGACATATGACCTTAGAAGAGATGAGAACAGGCAACATAGAAGTAAAGTCCTTGCTAGATGAAGCCCATGTGCCATTGGCAGGGTGGGCGAGCACTAGTCAGAAATTTAATCAACAAATAGGATGTTAAAACCCAGGGAGATTGCAGTATTAGGGATGAGTTGGGATAGGACAGATAATATTCTAAGTTTGAAACCATGCAAGGAAATTCACAAAAATAAACCCAACGCTAAACTCATGAAGCGCAAGTTATTCTCATCATTAGTAGCTAATTTTGATCCCTTAGGGCCAGTGAGTCCCATATTGGTGAGGGGTAACATCCTCCTTTAGGAATTGTGGGAGGCCGGGATAGGTTGGAACAATGTGCTGCCTCAAGAACACAAAATGAGGCAAATAAGATCCTCACAGAATTTGTCCACATTCACACATTGAAATTTGTGCGGGGAGTCATCTTAGGGCAAACTGAATTGCACCATTTTACAGATGCTTCCAGCAAGGCATACGGGACAGCAGCCTATGTTAGGCAAAGGGAAGGGCAAACTAACATCTTATCATAAATAATAAGAGCAACGCCCAGGAAGCGGGCAAAACTAATTATCCCAAGTTAGAGTTGCTAGCCTTATTATTGGGATTCCGACTGGGAAAGCACCTAAAGAAATTGCTAAACGTTCGCATAGTAGTTGTATGGACTGACAGCAAGGTAGCTATAGCCTGGGTGACTTGTAAGAAGGGGAACAAGAACACCTTCATATGTAATAGAGTTGGGGAGGTTAACTTTATTCAACAGGAATGCGCCATAAAACTTTGTTATGTCCCCACCAAGCAGAACACGGCTGATATCTTGACACGAGGCTCTACATTAAAAGATCTGAGCCAGAATATCCTTTCATGTCCATGTGTAACTCATGTACCTACATGGGACAAAAATCATTTCATCATGAGGCTCCAGTAGGAGTATAGTGGAAATGATTTGCAATGATTTGCTGCTATACAAATGTCTTGCATTTCCACGTTTCATTGCTATTGCTTAGATATTGCTTGTATTGCATTTCCATGTTTCATTGCTATTGCTTTGGTATTACATGTATTGCGTTTCCATGTTGCATTGATATTGCCTTAGATATTGCTTGTATTGCATATCCATGTTTTATTGCTATTCACCATGATTTCAGTAATCACTCAGTAGGGTAATTGTGTTTGTTGTCGAGAGCTACACATGCATCATAGTGCTGCGTACACACCTGGGCCTCGACCCCCGAAAGCCATCCCCCCCATTTTGGTCCTTTCACCTTTCTTTTGCCACTTTCTTGTTGGAAGGTAGAGAATGTCATGAAAAAAAAGTGTGCACAATTTTTCCACGACTGAAACCTGCCTTGGGGCTGATGTAATAACTTCCATGTATACCAATTGGCAGCAAAATCACAATGGTTCTAAGTCAAAATAGCACACTTGCATTGAATTTAATCAGTCATGCCTTCGAAGCTATTTAGAACCTTTAGATAAATGATGAAATGAGAAAATTACTGTTTAGTAAAACGTATTAAGCTGTTGGTGGAGAATTAATGAATGCGTTAATGACTAACTGGTCATGCAACTAGCGTCCAGCAATAACCTCAGGCGTCCCTCCTACCTCAGACCTGAATCGAAGCAGACACACTTTTGTTGAGGTCTGGAACTGTATTGAAAATTTCAATCTTCACCATGAAGAAAC
>NC_087207.1:80431574-80449074 GCF_015104395.2 Macrobrachium nipponense
GTAAAGGACCCCAACTGACAGAAGAAATCAGATCACAAGCTGTCGGTCGGCACCTCACCCCCACATCTTCCTCTTCCCCCTGAAAACAGAGGTGAAATGACCTTTACTTGTAAACAACGGGTAAAAAAAAAATAATTCTGATTGTCTAAAGACCCTTAAACCTCACCCTAAAAAAAATTACATTTTGAAAAAAAAAATTTGTTGTACTGAAGCTACACCTCCTCGTTTTCACCCCAATTCTGAATAATTAACCAGCACTGATCCTGAGTAGGTCACCAGTTGATATAAACCCCATTAGGGTATTCATGTTCTTTAATGTAAAAAGAAATGGGTTGAGAAATTATTGACAACAACTGATTCAGACGAAAGGAGGATGCAGTTAAGTAAGACATAATATCTACCGTAAAACTAATTAATTTAATTTTTCAAAATCTTCTCTTTCTATTTTTACATCTTTTTAGAAGTAGCTTAACAAAATTATTCAAACAAGACATATTCAATATAAAGACAATCTGATAGTCATCTGATAAAGCTAAACACGCCAGAGTATTTATGGATTCATGGACAGGGCAAATCAAACGATTACAAGAAATGCATAAGATCAATGAAAATCACAAAAGGCTACTATAACACAATACCTTTGGCATAATACATTATTCATGAACAAATAGGGACCATGAAATCATGAAAGCAGGGTTATTACAAAGATTACTGCAGTGGTTCACAAAGAATCAATGCCAGAAAAACACAAGAAATAATAAGCCTCCTGAGTATGTAATAAACATTAATACTTAAAAAAAATTTTTTTTTATAAGCAATGATTGTTAAAATCTCATTACTAGAGGCAAGCCCTAAATCTTAGTCTTTGTACTGGATGGAAGATTTACATTTATTGCTATGATCCCTATTTTAGAAAATTTGGGATTTGAAAGTTTAGTGCCAGCTCTATAGCTATCATCTCTACGATTGCCGATTCGGACATCAAGTAACCTATGTGTCGATCCTATATATGTTCCTCAATACATCGATGACAGGTGGACATGTAAATAAAATACGAGGTCATCAATGTATCCGAATGGTCTTTGAAACTGAAAAGGCTACCGATACTCAGGGGGTTTGTGGGTATAATTTTGATTTTCAGAGCAGGGAGATGTCCGGATATTAGAGCTTGGAGTTCCTTATAAAAAGTTGTGAAGTGAATAAAAGGAGGACCGGAAAAGAAAGGTAATCTAGGAACGTGAGAAGTTGGATGACATGGAACGAAAATATTATTTAATCATAGGAGTCGTGCTGGAAGAACAATTGAGTGGGAAAGCAATTGATGTTAAAGTATTTTTGCAAGAACGGGACTTGAAAGTAAAAAGCTTGCCAGCTAGAGGATAAAGCAAATGCTCGGTGAAGCATGGTTAATAAAGCAATAATCTTAAAATCAAGAAAACAAAAACTATAAAAAATTGCACCAAGACCAGTGGATGTCTTTTTTTATCTAAAGACAGAAGCAGAGAACCCTTCAGAGGAGCAAGTAATTAGAATATAAAAAAAATTTAACTGATTGTTAATCTCTAGTTCAATCGTGAATTTGATATTAAGGTGAAATGAGTTGATGAAAGTTAAAACCTTTTCGGCGTTAAACTAACTTCTAAAAAGTACAAACGTGTCGTCCACATACCGTTTATAAAATAGTGGATGACAACTAAGGGAACAAGTATCAAGCATGTGCTCGCTACATACAGGCAAAAATGGGTCCAAATGGAAAGCACTTTGCCATACCATCAATTTGCAGGTAAGAAGAAAAGTAAAAAAAAAAAAAAAAAAATGTGTCCCGCACCGCTATATGTAAAAGTTTCTTGAAATCCTTCTTACAGAGCCCATTGAAAAGAGATTCGTCTATATGAAAAAGCTAACGTAAGATAACATCAAAGGTCTTTTGTATTCGTATATTTGTAAGTAAAAATTCCACATCGTAGCTTACTAAAACAAGATAAGAGTCCTGGGCAAGAATAGATTTTTGAACTAATATGAATTCTTATGGCTGTAAGAATTTTCAGCCAAAGGGGAAAGCATGGAAACTAGATATTTTGCCAGTTTGTTATAGGACGCCATCTTAAGAAGCTTTTTTCAATGGATGAGTCACTTTTTAATGGGTTCTGTATGGATGATTTCAAGAAACTTTACATCTAGCAATGTGGGACACATTCTTTTTTTTTTTAATGGTTGTTCTTACTTGCAAATTTATGGATTGGCTATGGGCTCTCCACTTGGACCCATCTTTGCTGGTATCTTCATATGCTCGCTGGAAGACCACATGCTTGATACTTGTCCCCTTAGTTGCCATCCACTATTTTATAAACAGTATGTGGGCGACACGTTTGCTATTTTTAGAAGTCGGTTTAACGCCGAGAGGTTTTTAACTTTTATCAACTCATTTCGCCCTATTATCAAATTCATGATTTTAATTACACGCTCCTCTGAAGGCTTCTCTACTTCTGTCTTTAGAAAAAAAGACATTCACTGCTCTTCGTACAAATTTTTAAAATTTTTGTTATCTTTTTTGAGATAAATGCTTTCACCGAGCCTTTAACGTTTTCTCCTCTAGTTGGCAAGATTTTAACAATTATATCACGTTCTTGAAAAAATACTATAACAGCAACTGCTTTCCCACCCAATTATTATAATTTTAAACACGTTTCCTAATTTTTATTAATATTTTCGTTCCACGTCATCCAACACCTCATGTTCCTAAATTACCTTTGGTTTCAGGTCTTCCTTTTGTTTACAATACAACCTTTTATAAGGAACTCCAAGCTCTAATATCCGGACATCTCCCTGCCGTGAAAATCAAAATTATACCCACAAACCCCTTGAATATTGGTAACTTTTCCAGCTTCAAAAACCGTTTGGATCCATTGATGACTTCGTGTTTTATTTACAAGTTTACTTGTCCTTGATGTAATCGAGGAACCTATATTAGATCAACACATACGTTGCTTACGGTCCGAATCAAGAGTCATAGAGCAATTAGCTATAATACAACTGGCATTAAACTTTCAAATACCGAATTTTCTAACATAAGTGATCATACCAATAAATGTTAATATTCCATCCAGTACAAAGACTTTATTGTTTTGGGCAGAGCCTCCAATTATAAGATTTTAACAATTAATGAATCATTGTTCATTTTAAAATCCCCTCACTAAATTACCCATCTCGTGAACTGTTTATGATTTTGGGCAGTGCTTCCTCTGCCTCCACAGGTAAAGGTTAATCCTTTTTCATATTTTTAACTGTGTTTGTTTTATTGTACCTTATATTGTGTATTTCAATATTTGTCACTTAATTTATTGCACTGATTAGGTATTATTACTTTCTAGCTTGAAAATGAGGCCTACTGGTTGGCGTCTAAACGTTGTAACATAAATATGAGTTTCCTGACTTGTTGGTATCGTTCCCCCGCCACAGGTCAAGAAACTCATATTTATTATGTTACACCGTTTTGAAGCCACAAGTAGGCCTCATTTTTAAGTTACAAAGTAATAACGCCTAATTAGTGCAATAAATTCAATAACAAATATTGAAATATAAGGTACGATAAAAACAAACCCAGTTAAAAATATGAGTAAGGATCAACCGTTAAGTATGGAAGCAGAGGAAGGACCGACAAAAAACGCAAACAGATCAAAAGATATAAACAGGTTTAGACGTGGCACGGGTGTTCAGTGAGGGGATTAGTTTTTTTTTAATTAACAATGATTCATTAATTGTTAAAATCTTATAATTGGAGGCTCTGCCCAAAACCAAAATGTCTTAGTATTGGATTGAATATTTACATTTATTGATATGATCCCTTATGTTAGAAAATTCGGGATTTGAAAATTAGGGCCAGTTGTTATATATATATATATATATATAATTATATTAATATAATATATCTATATATAATTATATCATATATATATATATATAGATATATATATATATATATATATATATATATAATATATATTACATATATGTATTAATTATATATATATATATATATATATATATATATATATAATATATATATATGTATATATATATATTATATATATATAATATATATATTATATATTATAATATATATATATATATCTTATTATATATATATAAAAATATATAATATTATGATATATATATTATATTAATATAATATATATATATATACTATACAATATACTATATATATATATTATATCGAGCTACAATGTCCTTTAATATCTAATTCGCTCTACCTCAGAATTAATATATTTTCATATATGCTTAACCGAAGGGGAATTTTTTTTTCTCAATTATCGAGGAAAAAATTCCCCTTCGGTTAAGCATATATGAAAATATATTAATTCTGAGGTAGAGCGAATTAGATATTAAAGGACATTGTAGCTCGATATATGTATATGAATCACGGAAATGTGATATGACTTATACATTATATATATATATATATCATATATATATATATATATATATATATATATATATATATATATATATATATATATATATATACATATACTATATATATATATATATATATATATATATATATATATATATATATATATATATATATATATATATATATATATATATACTGTATGGTCTTTATCACTTCACTACTTAGATTTTCTTAGACGATTGGAATGATTGTTGGCTGATTGTTTCACCTCTGTTTTTCAGGAGAAAAGATGGGAAGATGGAGGTGAGGTGACAACCCATATGCTGTATTCTACTTTTCTAGTCAATAGTAGTATGAGGGTCCTGTAAAGTTTATATATATATATATATATATATATATATATATATATATATATATATATATATATATATATATAGATATATATATATATATATTGTTACGACCCCTTTGTCCGTAATACAGGTTCTTTATACTTTAATAATCACAGGGATCTTAGGTGGTAAGAAAGTACACAGGGTAAGAGGAATGTGGACACGAACACCAGAATAAAATTAACAATATTTAATTATAAATTGCACTCAACACTAAACCAGCCTTGTGAGTAAACTTAATCTACAAAATACCATTAACAAATAACGGGCTCACAAAGATTCCTAACTCTGAAAGCTACCTTAACAAAGTAAAGAAAGGACATAATATGCCAAAGACACAAATAATAATAACACGAGCCCAATAATGAAAACCACTAACTGATAACTTTAAGAAAGAAGGAAGACTAGAGAAAATAGAGTCAGGCAAGCCTTAAGTCTCCTACCTAACGGTGGCAGTTCTAAAGTTAAAAACTAATTCAAATAGACATTCTGAAGAACAATAATTACCGAATACCAATAACTCAATATAACACATATATACATATACAAATATGACCAATTCTTAAATATTACATAAATCCTCGTGTAAACGACGTGCAAAGGAGTTCATGGAGGTCACTTCAACTTTCCAACAGCTAACAGTGGAGCTCATAAATTGTCCTAGATACAGGGGTCGAGTTCGATCCCAGGGGAAAACACAGGATAATCTCCTCTTACTTGGCAATTGCCTCCCAACGTGCCTCCTCACGAGCCCTTAGCTCTCCTGGACCAGCAGCTGAAGACGGACAAAATAGGACACTGGTTGGCGTAACGCCTCCTACATGGCGGGACAGCGACGACCACGTCTTCTGCCAAATCCTCAGGAGGGAAGCAGGAGTACAGGAGTCGCAAGTGACTATCACCTGCAATATCACAGCCATGATCTAAATCCAAAATGCACATATGCCGTAGATGGCTCAGCACATCTACGCAAAACCCCTTCCAAGGGAAGGTCCGCCGCAGTAATCTTCTCTAATTGGCTTAAGATTAATCTCCAGAAGGCTGCTAACAGAACGTGCGTCCAAAAGCTTATACAGGCCCAAAGTGTTTTAGGCCGGCCTCCATTCACCACACTACAGTTCCACCGCAACTCAAAAACAAAATAAAAACAATCGTTAACACAGTAGTTACGTAATTTACAACAAGAGGAGGAATCACTGAGCAAAACAATTGAATGTTACGTTAACATAGAAAAATACAGCTGCTGAACTGAATATAAGAGAAAAACACTTAAAACTAAGGAATACAAGGCTGATTCAAGAAAAAGGTTAAATCAATAAATTACGTTAATTTGACACACACACACACACACACACACATATATATATATATTTATATATATACATATATATATATATATATATATATATATATATATATATATATATATATATATATATATATATATATATATATATATATATATATATATATATATATATATATATATATATATATATATATTATATTATATATATATATATATATATATATATATATATATATATATATATATATATATATATATATATATATATATATATATATATATATATATATATATATATATATATATATATATCTAATAAAAGGAGCCCATAAAACACCAAAATGTAGAGAGAAAAGTACTATATTTCAGAGACTGCTGTCTCTCTCTTCAGGTATATGAATGAGAAAAGTTTACAGAAAAGGTGGTATTTATACCAAGAGATTCGTCCACAAAAGTAAGCAATTTAGGTCACCCCCGCTGATAATCTTCCTTTAATCTTCTTAGCGTTGGTTGAATGAACACTGCGTCGACGATGTCTGATGTCCAATTCCCTTTTGAGATGTTCATTACCTGCTTCTCTTTTATTAAGGCCGATTCCATCATTTGACTCTTGTACCGGCAGTTGCTGCTATAAATTACACGTGACATATTCCAGTTTATTCTATGGTTATGTTCATTTATATGATTGAAAATAGCCGAGTTCTGTTGTCCATACCTAACTGACCGTTTGTGTTGTATTAATCTCTGGGGAAGTGATTTACCTGTAAATCCGATGTAAGATTGGTCACAGTCCTGGCATGGGATCTCATATACCCCCGAGTCTTTGGGCGATGTCTTTTGTTGGACGTTAATCAGGATTTGGCTAAGGTATTTGGATGGGTAAAATGCAAAAGGGTTGGATTTCCCAAGGGTGTGAGTTACTCTCTTAATCGTCTCCAGGTGGGGAATTTTTATTTTATTGTTGGGTGTGTCTCTGGTCTTGTCTTTGGGGGGTCGGTAGAAAATTACGTTTGCTTTTTGAATTGCTTCTCAATTATATGGTCAGGATACTTTAAAGATGAGAGTGCGTGCGAATTAGTTCAAACAATTCTTTTTCCAGGAAATACTGGGGAACAAATTCGTAAGGCTCTTAAGAATAGGTTGCTAGCTAGACTTATCTTGATAGTATTGTCATGATAGCTAAAGTAGTGAATATATGAAAGTGAGAACGTTGGTTTTCTGTATATGGTAAATTTGTATTCTGTCGTGTCTCTGATTATTAAAACATCAAGAAAAGGAATTTTGTTGTCGTTTCCCATTCAACTTTTAATTTGATGCTGGGCACTATGCGTTTAATTTTGAGAGGAATTCATTAAAATTACCCCACTTATTATCCCAAAATGTTAGTATGTCATCCACGTATCTCATCCACAGCATGTTTTTGGGTTTTATTGCATTTATTACTGTAGTTTCAAAGTATTCCATGTACAGATTGGCTAAATAGGACTTAAAGGACTACCCATACTACACCCGAATTTTTGCTTGTAGAATGATTCCCCTAATGAAAATACGTTATTAGATGCACATATTCAACTTTATTATTTTGTCAAGTGCCAAAGGGAAATGATCTGAATAGGGGGATAATTTTTCCCTTAAAAACTGAAGAACGTCCTGTACTGGTACTTTTGTGAATAGGGAGTCTACGTCAAGGCTTAAAAGTTTTATGTTGTGAAGTGGTATATGTGCTTCTCTGAATTTGTGACAAAAGTCTTCCGATGTTTGAGTGACTGGGAGAAAAAGTGCCTAAAAAAGGAGAAGGAGGCCAGCTAACCATTTAGAAATTTTGTAATTGAAAGCTCCGGCGCATGAAACGATGGGTCTGAATGGAAGATTGTCTTGTGAGTTTTGGGAAGACCATAAAAGTAGGGTAATTTAGGATTAATTACTTTAAATTTCCTCTAATAGTTCAATACTCTTTTTGTCTTGGCCAATTAATCTTACTTTCCGAAAAAATTCTGTGGGAACGTTCTGGAGATTTTTCGTCAGTTTTTCGTAAGTATTTGTGTCGCTAAGGAGCTGGTTGATTTTGTCGAGGGAGAAGTCTTTAGTTTTAAATTTAGGCTTTTCCTTTTGCCCTATTGCCAGACCGCAAAAACAACCTAGACTTCATAGTGGCTTTTGATAAATTCATATCTGACAAAAACTACAGCCGTGAAGAGATATGTTTAAAAGGAGTGTTACTAAATGCTTTAACTGACCTTCATAAGAAATATCCTGTTCCCGCAGATTCATGATAGCCATCCACTCGCTAAAAAAGTTAGATGTTATAATAAGTAGATCCGACAAAGACGGCAAAATTGTAATAATGGACAAAGACTTCTACCTCGACAAATCAACCAGCTCCTTAGCGACACAAATACTTACGAAAAACTGACGAAAAATCCCCTCCAGAAACGTTCCCACAGAATTTTTCGGGAAAGAAAGAAGATTAATTGGCCAAGACAAAAAGAGTATTGAACTATTAGAGAAATTTAAAGTAATTAATCCTAAATTACCCAACTTTTATGGTCTTCCAAAAACTCACAAAAGACAATCTTCCATTCAGACCCATCGTTTCATGCGCCGGAGCTTTCAGTTACAAAATTTCTAAATGGTTAGCTGGCCTCCTTTCTCCTTTTTTAGGCACTTTTTCTCCCAGTCACATCAAACATTCGGAAGACTTTTGTCACAAATTCAGAGAAGCACATATACCACTCACAACATAAAACTTTTAAGCCTTGACGTAGACTCCCTATTCACAAAAGTACCAGTACAGGACGTTCTTCAGTTTTTAAGGGAAAAATTATCCCTATTCAGATCATTTCCCTTTGGCACTTGACAAAATAATAAAGTTAGTTGAATTATGTGCATCTAATAACGTATTTTTCATTCGGGGAATCATTCTACAAGCAAAAATTCGGGTGTAGTATGGGTAGTCCTTTAAGTCCTATTTTAGCCAATCTGTACATGGAATACTTTGAAACTACAGTAATAAATGCAATAAAACCCAAAACATGCTGTGGATGAGATACGTGGATGACATACTAACATTTTGGGATAATAAGTGGGGTAATTTTAATGAATTCCTCTCAAAATTAAACGCATTAGTGCCCAGCATCAAATTAAAAGTTGAATGGGAAACAGACAACAAAATTCCTTTTCTTGATGTTTTAATAATCAGAGACACGACAGGAACTACAAATTTACCCATATACAGAAACCAACGTTCTCACTTTCATATATTTCACTACTTTAGCTATCATGACAATACTATCAGATAAGTCCTAGCTAGCAACCTATTCTTAAGAGCCTTACGAATTTGTTCCCCAGATTTCCTGGAAAAAGAATTTGAACTAATTCGCAAGCAACTCTCATTCTTTAAAGTATCCTGACCATATAATTGAGAAAGCAATTCAAAAAGCAAAACGTAATTTTCTACCGACCCCCCAAAGACAAGACCAGAGACACACCCAACAATAAAATAAAAATTCCCCACCTGGAGACGATTAAGAGAGTAACTCACACCCTTGGGAAATCCACCCTTTGCATTTACCTACCCAAATACCTTAGCCAAATCCCTGATTAACGTCCAAACAAAAAAGACATCGCCCAAAGACTCGGGGGGTATATGAGATCCCATGCCAGGACTGTGACCAATCTTACAATCGGATTTACAGGTAAATCACTTCCCCAGAGATTAATACAACACAAACGGTCAGTTAGGTATGGACAACAGAACTCGGCTATTTTCAATCAATATAAATGAACATAACCATAGAATAAACTGGAATTAGTCACGTGTAATTTATAGCAGCAACTGCCGGTACAAAGAGTCAAATGATGGAATCGGCCTTAATAAAAGAGAAGCAGGTAATGAACATCTCTAAAGGGAATTGGACATCAGACATCGTCGACGCAGTGTTCATTCAACCAACGCTTAAGAAGATTAAAGGAAGATTATCAGCGGGGGTGACCTAAATTGCTTACTTGTGGACGAATCTCTTGGTATAAATACCACCTTTTCTGTAAACTTTTCTCATTCATATACCTGAAGAGAGAGACAGCAGTCTCTGAAATATGTACTTTTCTCTCTACATTTTGGTGTGTTTTTTATGGGCTCCTTTTATTAGATGGAATTCTGTTGTTACAGAACACCTTTACAGTCATATATATATATATATATCTATATATATATATATATATTTATATATATATATATATATATATATATATATATATATATATATATATATATATATATATATATTAAGCGATAATAGAATTGGCGATTGACAGGCGCGAACCAGCGACCTCTCAATTCCAGGACTGGCAGTGAAGCCTTAAACCACTGCCAATCCTGGAATTGAGAGGTCGCTGCTTCGCTTAATACCTCTCGGTTAAGACAGAGTGCAGGTTAACAGTTAACAACTGAAACAAGGCTGTTTCAGATATATATATATATATATATATATATATATATATATATATATATATATATATACTATATATATATATATATATATATATATATATATATTATATATATATATATATATATATATATATATATATATATATATATATATATATATATAGATCTGAAAACGGCCTTGTTTTAGTTGTTAACTGTTAACCTGCACTCTGTCTTTTGTCTTACACAGTCAGGTTTTGGAAGGCAGAGAACGAGCAGGTTAACAGTTAACAACTGAAACAAGGCTGTTTCAGATATATAAATATATATATATATACTATATATATATATATATATATATATATATATATATATATATATATATATATATATGAAACGGCCTTGTTTCAGTTGTTAACTATTAACCTGCACTCTGTCTTTTGTCTTACTCAGTCAGGTTTTGGAAAGCAGAGAACAAGCAGCAGCAGGTTTGAAGTATTACCTAGTTGATGGTGATGGTCCAGATACGGCAGGTGTAGGTGACCAAACCATAGTTACCAGTTTTAAAGAAATATTCTTCTGTGGCAGCTAAGCGGATGTCGCATCGACACTGTCGTGATCGTTACCGTACAGTGTGCGATGGTCATCCTAGATGTGCGATGGTCATCCTAGATGATCGTGGATTGTGGTTATGGATGATTACTGTTTATCATATTTAATTTAGATATGTTAGAGGAGCAGTGTATGGTTCTTGTGTAACCATGGTTTATTTCACTTTGTGTATTGGTATATTTTTAGATGAGCAAGTGTATTGCTCGTATTAATTGTTATTTGTAAAGAAAAGTCTGTTATTTATGAATTACTTATCGTTATATTTATTGCTATGTATTGATCATTTTTTCGAACTTATGAATTTTAATGCTCAATTTACTTAAATTATCATTTGTCTCTGTGCTTCCCAAAACCTGTGCTCATTGCAATTACTGTATAATAAATTAGGTTTAAGCTATTTCGGTATTTCTTTTGCTCCCTCCTCCTTGAGTTATTGCAGAGCATCGGCCCATTCCAGTCCCATTTTATTTATAGTTTGTGTACCTGGTAGTCACGTAGAAAAGTTGAATTTACAATGTAAATAGAAAATAATGGATTGCCTACCCTTTTTGGATGTCCTCATAATAGTTCTTTGTGCAACTGTATTTCTGACACGAATACACAGGCAAACTGTTCTCTAATGCTTATAAATTAAAACTTACTAATATTTCTTCCTATTCTGGATAAAACAACAAATTTAATTGATAAGTTTAGGAATACAGGCAAGAAATTAAAATATCCTGACACTGTACTAAACAAGGCATTAGATGCGGCAAAGAAGACTATGTATCAAAACCAAAAAGAACCTTAAAACAACAACAAAAAAATTGCTTGTACTTACTTATAATAATATTATGAAAGGAATCCCCCATCTTCTGAAGAATTTTGGTGTTCATGTCGCCTTTAAAAACACGAAAACAATGAAACATGTACTTATCAAGAACTCTCCTGACAATACTAGAGAAATTCTTGGGACAAATTTTTACATTGGTCAAACAGGTAAAACACTGGGAAAAGAGAATAGAACAACAAAATATGTGAGATATGCACAGGGCAACAGTAATATTTTTGTACATGTTAGTGAGAATAATCATGCTATCAACTGGGAGGTGGCAAAAAGGATTGTGTATTCTAATAAGGCACTCAGAAGGAATATAATTGAATCTAGTTTTATAAAAGAATGTAACAACCACAATATGAATATCAGTAAAGGGATGCATAAATTTGATGGCTTAATATCAAAGGAAATTTGCAAATTGTTTAAATTTTAATGTAGGCAGTAGAGATGTATGAAGATAGGATTATCATATTTGTAAACGCAGTAAAGAGGCTGCAGTGCTAATGAGATTTCCAATCCTGCCTCCCTGCCACCTGTCACGTGTTTATAGTCTCCTATGGTGGGTAAGTTTATCGGTACTGAGAGTATATTGTGAACTTTAGCCAAATGGGTTTTGAAAGCCACTCCCACTTTGACAGCCGCCTGTGGGTGGATGTGCAGTCTCAACCGGTTGTGTGTATAGTCGTCTGTACTTTCTCTGTAGAATTATATATTTTTGTGACTATTAATACTATGTATGAGTCCTTCGTTAATGGCTTGGAAACTGGACAGGACCTATACCCCTCCTCTTATTTTTCACCTGTGGACATGTGTGATAAATGATCACATGCTAAAGCGATTATAATCACAACACACGCATAATATATATATATATATAATATATATATATTATATATATATATATATATTTATATATATAGATATATATATATATATATATATATATATACTATATATATATATATATATATATATGACGAAAGTTACAGCTACAAAGGAAAATTGAAACACACGAAATGATAAGTACTTTCGCCTTATTACCAAGACATGGTCACAGCAACTAAAGATATACAGAAGCAAGGGCCTATAGAAATGGCGGGTATAAGTCATAAGGGAATAAATTAGGTCGGGGGGTCACATAACGGTCAACATAATTAAAATCTAAATCTATTTATTGGCAGTTCTCTTTATTCTATCTTTCAATTCAAATTCCATCTGGAATATGTTTTGGGACCGGGTCAAAAGAAAATAATCCTTGACTTACATTAAAATTATTCACCCAGGTTAACTGAATCAAAACAGATTTTAACAAGTTGCTTGAATTAGTTTAGTTACAACGTGACAATATTTGGCTTTGCGTCCAATGTATTCTGTGGGACTTTCCACTTAAATATAATAGAGCATTATTTGTCTGACTTGTTCCCACTGAGTATTTGTGTTGTTTTAATCTGGTGTTCAGTTCTTACTGTCTGACCTAAGTAAAACAAATCACAAATCATACATGGCTTTTGTATACAATGTTGCTATCTATTTGGGGGCTGTTTTTTATAAGTACTTTTTTACGTTTATTATTTGTGAAAGATATATTTGTATTAAACATTTAAAAAAAAAGGCTTCACAGCCTCAAATCCAATAAAATGTGGCAAACAAAGGGTGTTTGAGGACACTTCTTTTTCTTTCCGATTTTTCAAGGAATATCTTAATAGCTTTATTGTAACAAACATCCATGATATGGGATGGAAAGAACAAATGTGTTGTATTTTTCTGGCGTTTTTTAATTGTTTATTAAAAACAAAGGACTGACTATTCACAAGGCCCGAAACAACAGTGATAAAAATACTGATATATACATGCATATATGTATATATATATTATATATATATATATATATATATATATATATATATATATATATATATATATATATATACTATATATATATATATATATATATAAATATAAAACTGAATCACGAAAGTTGGAATGTGATCAATCCATAAATAAAGGTATAAGACACAAAGGAAAAATAAACAACGGATCTTTCGCCTCACACGACAGGAAAGGTCGTATAACTGACAGATAGGGATTATAAGGAGATTATTACCTAGAATCCAACACACCTGGAGAATGAGTAACCTTTCCAAACAAGCATAAACACGGGTACAATTTAAAAACAAAAAGATTAAGTCCAACTGCTCAGACACAGGGACAAGACAATTAAAGGATTATACAGGGCGACAGCTGACCAATTCAGATCTTTGGTAAACAAAAACTTATTCACAAAACATATTAAATATATATATACAATGAAGATATCTCTAAGGCAATTAATTTGTATTTAAGTCTGTAATTATATCTTTGAGGTCATTCTTAAACATGTTACAAATACAAGGGTCTAAATGAAACAGGCCACGGCTAATATTGAAATTACAATGGGAAGTAAGTTGTATTATGGCAGATTCTAAAAGATTTGGTGATGAGACATCTTTTGATCTTGCAATTACCGAACTACCAATCCAATTTATCCGGTGGTTGTTTTCACTTAAATGAATGAATATTGCTTTAGATGTTTGTCCAGTTTTTACAGAATATTTATATTGGTTTAATCTTACTTCTAAGCCCTTGCTCGACTGTCCGAGATAAAGAGGGGCAGTCCATACAAGGAATTTTATATATTATGTTGTTGCTTTCCCTGGGGTCATTTTTTATTAACATTCCTTTTAGTATGTTATTATACGAAAAAACAAGGTTGATCTTAAAGGCTTTTAACAATGATTTAATGGTTTCAAATCCGTTATAATAAGGCAAACTGAAAATGTTCTTAGAATTTTCTTTCAACGTGTTACTTACACTATAAAACTTTTTGTGGGCTTCATTATGACAAATATCTAATATGTGTGAAGGATAACATATGTATTCAATTTCTTATGTATTCAATTTCTTGATCCAAATATTGGGGACTGACAATGTGCAATACTCGTAAAAACATAGAAGAAAAAATTGAAATTTTGATGTTAAGATGGTGGCCTGAATAGAAATGAACATAAGTTAAGTGGTTGATTGGTTTCCTATAAATACTGAATTTAAATTGCAATGGTTTTCTATGTATCAAAACATCTAAGAAAGGGAGGCAATTGTCTATTTCCAATTCTAGAGTAAACTTAATCGATTTTACCTGGTTATTTAATTTGGGGAGTAAATCATTTACATCAATACCACCAGGCAGAACAGCTAAAATATCATTAACATATCTATACCACTTTACAGGAATATAAATGATATTAGGTAAGTAGCATTTTTCAAAGAATTCCATGTACAAGTTTGAGAGGAGTGGTGATAAAGTGTTGCCGATTGTCATGCCAAATATTTATTAATAAAATTCACCATTGAACATAAAATTACAATCACAAATGCACAACCTAGTGAGTGAAATAATGTGACTTATAGGTAGAGGTAATTCATGCTGAGTTAGTTCATTACTAAGATATTCTAAAATAGAGTCTATAGGGACTTCAGTAAAAAGAGAACATACATCAAAACTAACGAATATATCAGTGAGGCAAAGAGTAATTTTGTTCAATTTATCAACTAAATCTAGAGAATTATATATATGAGAATCGGAGATGGTTACAAGTAACGAGGACAAGATCTTAGTGATATATTTCGAAAGTTTATATGAAATTGAATCAACAATACTGATAATAGGCCGCATACGGTTATTTTCTTTGTGCGTTTTGGCTAATCCATACAGGTAAGGTAGCGAAGGAGATTTGACTGACAATTTGCCTAGTAGTTCTGTTTCATCTTCAAGAATATTTTTCACTGTGCTATCAAAGTTTTTTATGACTTGATCAAGAGGATTTCTTATTAGTTTTTTATAAGTGACATCATCATCCAGTAGGGCATATATATGTGATATGTAGTCAGCTTTATCTAAATTACTATACTATTTGACTTATCAGCTTTTGTAATGTGGATAGTATTGTCCCTTTTTTAGATCGGTCAGACTTTTCTTATAGCGAGCAGGGAAGTTACTTTCATGCTTAACATTGGCAGCTCCGTAAACAATACCTTTAATTATGTCAACATGATTTTGAGGAAGATCACAATATTTTTCAAATTTACTTAGGGATGACGCAATCATTAAAACAGAAGGTCGACTCGTTATAAAGAAAGATAAACCATATCCAAGCGCACTCACAAATAAGTGAAAATGTTTTGAGTGCGCTTGGATATGGTTTATCTTTCATTATAACCATTTCAATGTAAATTCAGTATTTATAAGAAAGCAATCTACAACTTAACTTATGTTCATTTCTATTCAGGCCACCATTTTAACATCAAAATATAAGTTTTTTCTTCCATGTTTTTACGAGCATTGCGCATTGTCAGTCCCCAATATTTGGATCAAGAAATTGAATACATAAGAAAAATAGGGAAAGATTTGTGTTATCCTTCACATATATTAGATATTTTTTATAGTAAAGCCCACATAAAGTAATATATATATATATATATATCTATATATATATATATATATATATATATATATATATAATATATATATATATATATATATATATATATATATTATACATGTGTGTGTATGTATGTGATGTCCTGAATGATAGTGTACGTGTGTCAAATTATTCGTTCTTTTTCTAAACATACAAAATTTCCAATTAAAAGGTTCCTTTTTAATATGAATGTCCATAAAAGGTAAATAATCATCTTTCCCTAACTAGGTGTAAATTTAATAGAAGGGACTTGATCATTTAGTTTTGCCAATAAATTTTTTACATCCAAATCTTTGGTATGATGGCTAAAGTATCATCAACGTAATGGTACCATGTCACAGGAAATTTGAAAATCTTTGGGATGTAGAGGTATTAAAAAAACTTCATATATAAAATTGAAAGGACAGACGAAAGTGGGTTTCCCATTGCCACACCAAAAGTGTGTTTAAAATATTACCCGTTGAAAATAAAAACCACAATTACATGTGCATAATCTTTTTAAAACAACTTTAAAAGTCTAAGTATTTCCTTGGTTCTAGCTCACTTCAATAAAATTGAAGGAAAACACCGCAATTTCCGCTCTATAACTCCACCTAAATAAAATTCTATCACTGGTGGTCAATAAATGAAACAGTGTTATAAAGATTTTAAATACAAAAATATTTATTTTCAAATTCAAAATTTATAAGTGAAATTCACAATCTCATGGAAATTTACCATTACTTGAAAACAACACAAAGTTCAATTAATTCTTGAAATAATCATTGAACAAATTAAATCAAAATTAATCTATCAAGAAAATCAATTAAACAAAAAGTTAAACCCTTAATTCAAAATTCAAACGGTTAAACAATAATTAATATTTGAAAAGTAATCTAAGTTAATGGAAATTATTCACAAGTGTTAAATTAAATCAAGTATGCAATGTTAAATCCCTAAGAAACGTGTAATTTAATAAATCAAAATGCGAATGTGTAACCTTGAAACAT
>NC_087207.1:80454074-80471574 GCF_015104395.2 Macrobrachium nipponense
TTCCCTTATGTCAAGACTCTTGAACTACTGCTACAACTTGCTTCCTCAATGGACATCGAATCAAAATTTGATGATGTTCACCCCATGCATCATCTCCTGATATATCTGCAGGTCTATGCTTCCTCATCAGCAAACCTTCCCTCAGATAATAACAGGTAGGAATTTGTTGCATCTCTTCTTGATCTACACTCTGAAGAACAACTTGGCTAATGATGCATTCATCTTTTTTAGTTCCATTAGCTTCTCTCTTTATGCTTGTTTAACTTCAGAGGCTGAACTCTCAATATCTGTTAACTCAGCTACAGTAGTATCACCATTATTTTCAGGAACACTGACTACATGTAGTTTGTATAAATTAAACTGTTTATAGAATAACACAGTTTATTCTAGAAATCTAACATATGACAGGTTAAATGAAAAATATCTGTAATAATAGAAAGTTATTGAACCACCGTCAAAACAAATTAAACAGTTATAATATATTGATAAAGTGTGGAATTAATTTCCATCCCATTCTAATCTTATGTCTTCTTGTCACCAGTTCACATAAGTAGCTTTATCCTACAGTGGCCATGTTTATTTGTTGGTGGGCGTATTCAATATTTGTGGTGAAAAATATCTCCCATTAGTACTAGAACCAACTATTACACAGCATCAAAAGAAATGTTAAAAGAAATAATAGGCCGCTATAATGTTAATTACTGTTCACCTTCAACACTCACTCTTTCAGCAGGTGACCCGAGCTTGTCCATCCCACTTTGCTGCTTCAAAACGAAATGCCTCTCATATTTTCCCAGCTCCAAGTAATTACCCCCAACCACTCTCTTACCATATATTACACTCGAACTCATGAACACACTCTCTATGCTGCACACAGTATTGTTGGGCGTTCAGTTCTAACCGGGCATAGCATGCTTCTAGAACATTTGATACAAACTGTCTATGAGCACTTTTGTCAGCAAGCCAATGACATCTTCCAAAAATTCAGGACTACAAATCCTAAGTCCTCTAAGATACATACTGAAAAATGCTAGACATAGCAGCTAGACTAATCCTATCCAACGAGAAGTGTTGTGGAGAATACTGAGAGCATTCAGAATACCAGAGAAGCTTAAATGTCTAATAAAAATATATTACAGAAATATAAGAGGCAGAATATGGATTGGAGGGGGAGTAATAGATGCTTTTGAAGTTGACACTGGTTTAAAGCAGAGATGTGCTCTATCTACAATCATTTTGAGCCTAGTGCTGGAATGGGTAATAAGACAGACACTATAGGGTAATGGGGTACATCTTAGGAAAGTTATGTGTGATAGCTTTTGCAGAGGATATTGACATTTGTGGTGAAAGCATCCAGGAAGTTGATAGAAAAATAAGCATTTTTAGAGAACTGCAAATCGAGTTGGCCTGGAAATAAATGAGGCTAAACCAAAATCTTGAAAGTTTCAAGGGAAGAGAGGATACTGGATAACATTAGGTGCGGAAACATGGAGTTGGAAATTGTCGAGAATTTCAAATACTTTGGATCAATAGCTGCAGCTGAACATAGAGTAGAGGAAGAGGTAAAACTATGAATAGCAGTGGCACCCAGATGTAGTTGGACTTTAGCCAAAGTTCTCAATAGCATTATCTTACCAAGGACGAAGGTGATAGCCTAAACAACCATTATTAGACCCGTGTTAATGTATGGGTGTGAAACCTTGAAGCTTACAAAGGATCTGGAATGAAGATTGGAAGTGTTTGAGAATGGAATCTTAAGGAGGATATTTGGACCGGTCATTAGTGCAGAGATGGGGCAATGGAGGAGAAGGCATAACAATGAACTGAGTGAAATGACAGAAGTACCCCTGATAACAAGCACATTAATGGCTCAAAGACTGAGGTGGGCAGGACAATATGGCCAGGGCTCATAAGGATAGACTGAGAAGCCAGGTTACTAGGGGAAAACCAGAAGGCAGACGACCTCCAGGAAAACCCCATATGAGATGGTCTTATAACATAAAAAGGAACATGACAAAGCTTGGAGTGGATGATCCGAAAGGATTGGTTTGATGTTGTGCAGGACCGTGGTCATTGGAAGCTTCTTGTAGTGGCGGCAAAGACTCATGGAGGCCCACAGAGCAGAAAAGTGAGTGGGTGAGTGAGTGAGAATCCTGTAAGTGAATACTTAGAGTAAATTAGGATTCCTTTGGTGGGTCTGATAGAGAGCAGCTAAGAAAAAACTCAAAATTAATAACATCTATGAGCACTGTTTTGGCAATTTCATTTATAACTGTTTCTGTCAAAATAACGTTGAATGACACACAGGTAGACACAACAACACTGCAGGTTCAATCTGCAAAATATTCAAAGTTGTAGCAACTGAACACTAGGGATATTGCAAAGATCTTTACTTCACTGTTGAGGCACAAGGGCAAAGCAAACCTTCATTAACATTTGGAAGTGAGGTGAATCTAAGCAATCATTACTCGACAGCTTGACAGCAAAAAAATGATAACTAGAATCATTTGTCAAATATATGAATACTACTACAAAAGAGATTTATGTCACTGAACAGGGTTACGTGTCACTGGACTGGGAATTTGGCGAAACAAATTCAAACGGGAGGTTTCCAGGATATATTAGCAGGGTTGGAGAACTAAGTTAAGGAATGGGGAGGTGGGATTACAGACAATGGTTTAAAATTTAAAAAATACAGCTCTCTTAGGACACTGCCTGATGTGTCAGTGAACTTGGACGTTCGTTGTATTATAAGCCAGTTGGGCGATGTCCAATGACGGTGGTATCTTCTCACTGCTAATGAAGGGAGCAAATAGGGAAGCGACTGGTTTGCTGATAATACCAGGCCATTGCATGGAAGCGTGTGGTTATGGTAGAGAGTGTGGAATTCACTTGGAGTACAAGTCTTTGTAAGGAAAGGTTCGTAGGCTTTAAGTTTAAACCAAGTTACTGGGCTGGATGAGTCTCTCTCAACTCTAAGGTTGGACAACATAGATCCGAGTGATAGCTACTGGCTTTTGTTCTGCCATCAAAAGGGATCCTTCAAATTCCTAGGTAGTTGTTGGAAAAGAAAAAAAAAATCTTTTCTAAGGAACCCCCCATTCTATGAATAACGATAAAATGGGGGTTTGCTTAGGAGAGAGAGAGAAAGTGAGGTTGAGAGTTAGCAGAGTTACTAGGGGTGAACAAGGTTCAGGTCAAGTCTAAGTTGAATGGCCCATGGAGCATCGGTGTTAAGGAGTTCTCGTGCCCCTAGGGTTTTTTACACAATTGATGTAGATGATGTGGAGCTTAAGATATATCCCAAATTTTTCATACAAGTTGTTATGACCGAATCCATTTGCAAATGGCCATCGAGTCTGGGTGGTGAGAAATGCTGATGACCACTGCAGGTCGGTCATTAAAGGGGATTATATGGAATTTGATAAGGAATTAGACCAAAGATTTATGGGATGGAGATCCCTGTGATTTCGTCTGAAGGACATCGTTAATGGCTGTGCAGATGTTAGGAGCAGCTTCCTTTAGAGTTAATGTATTCAGTGTCTCAAAATAATTTTTATGCCTCGAAGGTATGTTAAGTGGGACAAAACTATGCTGAACTTATTTTAACACTGTTCTGAATTATGATGCCATTAAGGTTTGAAAAGCAAGGCTCATGATTTATTTGACAGCAAGGCGAAATGGGCTTATTTTCCCTGGCACCTATATGAAAGAGCTTAGTGCAAAACACCTTGATGTTCTGTACTCAAAGCAAGCTGTATTTTCGTATTCTTACTTTCAAGTTCGTTTAGTTTTCTGAAGATGATTAAAATGAGGGTGAAAATGAAAGCATCATGAATTGACTCATGCTACAACTCCCCACAAAAGAAGACGTTTAACACCCTTATCGGTGTGAATGTCCTGAAGCGACTGAATGCAAATTTTATGAAAGGTAAAGAACAAAATCTCTCTCTTAACGCACAGTCCTGACGAAAAATATTATTATTCCTCCTCTTCTTGTGTCTTAATCTCATTCTCATTAACGAAAACGACAAACAGTAAGATCTTCACAATAAATAATTGCTCAATGGCTACTGCTGCATGTTTTCACAAAATTTTCTTCGGCTCACTGAATGTTAGATGGTAGCAAGTTTTCCTTGAATTATCTGTTAATCTTCCCTGTTGTGTATCTTTTAGGAATTAATTTAGTAATCATACCAGAGAGAATAAAGAAGCTGTAGTTTCTAAGCGATGGAAAAAAAATTTAGATGTCAACGAATAAAAAAATTTGGTCTCTAGAAGATACAGTGTATGGCACAAGGTTTTTTTAGATTTTGCAAAAAAAATATTTCATAACAAATGTTTTATAAATGGACCTTATTCCATTTTAACGCTTTTATTTCCTCTTCCTTTCAACAAATTCATATCTGTTATCCTTCGTACATCGCTTGAAAACCTATCTTTAATAATAATAATAATAATAATAATAATAAGTCTTATTGAAAGATATTGCTGCATCAGCTGCATTCAACTTGTAAATAGTCTTCTCTATTTTTCTAAATAATAGCTTTCTCTCTGCTATTACAACTGGCGAGTATTGCGCCGATATTACTCATCAGAGCAGTCAATTCCAGGGATAATTGTCACAAATTTATTTATTTGTTACAGTAAATGAACAAATAGGTCAAAATAATAAGTTAATATATGGCCAACGTTTTCTCTCGGTATCATCCGAGTATGATCACGGCAGTGGATCGGAGCAGACTGTTGTTGCTGTCAGGATCTACTCAATATATAGCGGCAGGTCAGCAGGGGTTCAACCGCTAGCTGCGTTTTTCATGGCCGGTGGCGCAATGCGCTCCCGCCATTGGTTGAACGAAGTTTTCTTCAAGACGCTTCTCGTCGTTGAAGGTTGCGAAGTTGCAGCCTAGCAGACCGTCGAGGCTGGGGCAAGGCTTCCCTGGGCGTTGTGTCACGACGGGTCGCGATGTCATTGGCTGCTGGGCTGCTCGTCCTATCTGGTATTCTTAGATCGGGGGTGTCGCTCGGTCTCGGTGATTACTTGTATTTATACACATAGGTTTCCTTAAGTTGGTGGGGAGGAAGAGCACTTCCTGCGTCGTATTCAATGAGGGCTTCTCTTGCTGTATGAGGAGTGCCTCGAGGAGTCGCAAGCGTCGCTGGTCAGGAGCCCGCCCTATTATTTCTTTATATTCTTGATAATACCGTCGCGGGAGATAGCTTCCTGGTGTGCTGTCATGATGTCCGGCTCTTACGTTGGTATGACTTCTATGAGACTGTCCAAGAGGATATCCTGCCACGTACAAGAAGGAGCGATTAAAAACCATATCATGACAGCACACCAGGAAGCTATCTCCCGCGACGGTATTATCAAGAATATAAAGATAATAGGGCGGGCTCCTGACCAGCGACGCTTGCGACTCCTCGAGGCACTCCTCATACAGCAAGAGAAGCCCTCATTGAATACGACGCAGGAAGTGCTCTTCCTCCCCACCAACTTAAGGAAAACTATGTGTATAAATACAAGTAATACCAGACCGAGCGACACCCCCGATCTAAGAATACAGATGAGACGAGCAGCCCAGCAAGCCAATGACATCGCGACCCGTCGTGACACAACGCCCAGGGAAGCCTTGCCCCAGCCTCGACGGTCTGCTAGGCTGCAACTTCGGCAACCTTCAACGACGAGAAGCGTCTTGAAGAAAACTTCGTTCAACCAATGGCGGGAGCGCATTGCGCCCACCGGCCAATGAAACGCAGCTAGCGGTTGAACCCTGCTGACCTGCCGCTATATATTGAGTAGATCCTGACAGCAACAACAGTCTGCTCCGATCCACTGCCGTGATCATACTCGGATTTTTTCTGATACCGAGAGAAAACGTTGGCCAATATAATTCTTATATTTTGACCTATTTGTTCATTTACTGTAACAAATAAATAAATTTGTGACAATTATCCTGGAATTGACTGCTCCTGATGAGTAATATCGGCGCAATACTCGCCAGTTGTAATAGCAGAGAGAAAGCTATTATTAGAAAAATAGAGAAGACTATTTACAAGTTGAATGCAGCTGATGCAGCAATATCTTTCAATAAGACTTGTTTGAAAGAGGGTCTCCTTCCAAAAATAACCTAATAATAATAATAATAATAATAATAATAATAATAATAATAATAATAATAATAATAATAATAATAATAATAATAATAATAGTTTCCTCGAGAATACAATACGCACCTGGAATACAATACTTACAAGCTCTGGAATAAGACTAGCAGAGATTAATATCAGGAGAGGGATCTTCCAAGGCGACTCACTGTCCCCACTACTTTTCATAGTAGCCATGATTCCCATGACAAAAGTACTGCAGAAGATGGATGCTGGGTACCAACTCAAGAAAAGAGGCAACAGAATTAACCATCTGATGTTCATGGACGACATCAAGCTATATGGTAAGAGCATCAAGGAAATAGATACCTTAATCCAGACTGTAAGGATTGTATCTGGGGATATCAGGATGGTGTTTGGGATAGACAAAAGTGCCTTAGTCAACATACAAAAGGGATAAAGCTGCCAGATGGGAGCAACATCAAACACATAGATGAGACGGTTTACAAATACCTGGGAATAATGGAAGGAGGGGACATAAAACACCAAGAGATGAAGGACACGATCAGGAAAGAATTTATGCAGAGACTCAAGGGGATACTCAAGTCAAAACTCAACGCCAGAAATATGATAAAAGCCATAAACACATGAGCCAGTTTCGTCCCCACCCCCCCACCCCCTCCGTAATCAGAATACAGCGCAGGAATAGTGGGAATGGTGGGTGAAGTCAGAGAAACTTCGCAGCATAGACCAGAAAACTAGGAAACATATGACAATACACAAAGCACTACACCCAAGAGCAAATACGGACAGACTATACATAACACGAAAGGAAGGAGGGAGAGGACTACTAAGTATAGAGGACTGTGCCAATATCGAGAATAGAGCACTGGGGCAATATCTGAAAACCAGTGAAGACGAGTGGCTAAAGAGTGCATGAGAAGAAGGACTGATAAAAGTAGATGAAAACCCAGAAATATACAGAGACAGGAGAATGACAAACAGAACAGGGGACTGGCACAACAAACCAATGCACGGACAACACATGAGACAGACTAAAGAACTAACAAGCGATGACACGTGGCAATGGCTACTGAGGGGAGAGCTCAAGAAGGAAACTGAAGGAATGATAACAGCGGCACAAGATCAGGCCCTAAGAACCAGATATGATTCAAAGAAAGATAGACGGAAATGACATCTCTCCCATATGTAGGAAGTGCAATACGAAAAATGAAACCATAAACCACATAGCAAGCAAATGTATGGCACTTGCACAGAACCAGTACAAAAAGAGACATGATTCAGTGGCAAAAGCCCTCCACTGGAGCCTGTGCAAGAAACATCTGCTACCTTGCAGTAATAAGTGGTACAAGCACCAACCTGGAGGAATGATAGAAAACGATCAGGCAAAGATCCTCTGGGACTATGGTATAAGAACAGATAGGGTGATACGTGCAAATAGACCAGACGTGACGTTGATTGACAAAATCAAGAAGAAAGTATCACTCATTGATGTCGCAATACCATGGGACACCAGAGTTGAAGAGAAAGAGAGGGGAAAAATTGATAAGTATCAAGACCTGAAAATAGAAATAAGAAGGATATGGGATATGCCAGTGGAAATTGTACCCATAATCATAGGAACACGAGGTATGATCCCAAGATCTCTGAAAAGGAATCTAGAAAAACTAAAGGCTGAAGTAGCTCCAGGACTCATGCAGAAGAGTGTGATCCAAGAAACGGCGCACATAGTAAGAAAAGTGATGGACTCCCAAGGAGGCAGGATGCAACCTGGAACCATACACTATAAATACCACCCTTTCGAATTAGAGGACTGTGATAGAGCAAAAAAAAAAAAATAATAATAATAATGACAATAATAATGTATATATTTATACCATCCTATAGTAGAGTTCTGACAGAGGGGTACTCTGTGACCGTTTTTCCGGGACCAAGGTTCATTGGAGGGTGCTGATTAAAATGAGCTGGGATCCAACTGCTGAAAATGTGGGCTAACGCGGCCATGCACGATTTTTCAAGGTGGCCTCTACGCAGCCATAACAGTACATAGAAAAATTGCATATCTTTGCCTCTACATGTACGATCTAAATATATGTTTTGAACGTCAAGGATGTCATATATTACCATTGAAGGGTTTAGTCACACAATATAAAATAAAACTTTTGAGGTACCAAATCTAAGATAGTCGTCGAGTAACATGTGGATAATTGTAAAGAATCAATTCTCTTCTAGTAATTTTATTGGCAGTGAATTTGTCTTTTAGCTCGGACAGGAATATGATAAAAGAATAATGTATCTAAGACAGTCTTAATGAAATAATAGTTACAGCTCATATTTTGACTATGGTAATGATTTTACAGTTGTAAATTAAATGAAATAATGATCGCTAGACTTATCTCCATAGATACACACATGTAATCCTTCAGACACTATCATAGAAACCAGATGTTGTATCAGATCCACTGTGGATCTGTAATATTTCAGCTACATCATCAGATGAAAAGTCTCTGCAGCTGATGATATATATATAATATATATATATATATATATATTATATATATATATATATTATATATATATATATATATATATATATATATATATATATATATATATATATATATATATATATAATATATATATATATATATATATATATACTATATATATATATATATATAATCATATATATATATATATAATATAATATTATATAATATATATTATATATATATATATATATATAGATATATATTATATTATATATATTTTTATATTATACATTATTTATATATACATTAATATATATATATATATATATAATAATATATATATAGATATATTATTATTATATATATTATATATATATATATATAAGTCATATCACATTACCGTGATTCATATACATATATCGAGCTACAATGTCCTTTAATATCTAATTCGCCTCTACCTCGGAATTAATATATTTTCATATATGCTTAACCGAAGGGGAATTTTTTTTCTCGATAATAGATTTACCTGTACTTGGGCGCGAACGCAGGTACAGGTTATAAATCCAGACCGTCAGTGGAAGCGGTTGGGTGGTACCGCTTCTACTGACGGTCCCTGATTTATCATGTACCTGCGTTCGCGCCCAAGTACAGGTAAATCTATTATCGAGAAAAAAAATTCCCCTTCGGTTAAGCATATATGAAAATATATTAATTCCGAGGTAGAGCGAATTAGATATTAAAGGACATTGTAGCTCGATATATATATATATATATATATATATATATATATATATATATATACTATATATATATATATATATATATATATATATATATATAGTATATATATATATATATTATATATACCTATATATATATATATATATACTATATATATATATAGTATATATAATGGTCTTATGATCTTTACCTTGATAAATCATTATTATTATCCGAGGTATATTCTGTTGGGATTCACATGTTTATATTCAATATATAATACCTCATTTTATCATTATAATTGCCTCTAAATGACCAATATTAGGTTTTCCACATATTATTAATGAATCTTTAGCAATAAATATCTCAAATCTTCATTTTTGGCAAAATTCAAGTAATACTTAAACCCAGAAAGATGAATCCTAATTATCAGACATTTCACCATAGAATCAAAATACCAAGATATAAAAAAATACAATTATTCAACTGCGTTATTACTGTACTATTTTCAATAAATGATGCAAAATATACTTTTACTATATTATCTTTTGCTTTGAAAAAGTTTAATAGACATAATATGCAGTAGGATATACTATCTTCAGTTTCCTCTATATTCTCTTCATTGACATCACTGTTTTCATCATCATTCATGTCATGTCTTGCCCAAAGATTATAGCAGTTCCCATACGCACCACAAGCATGGTTCATTACCAGAACAGCCACATCAAATCATCTGCAGAATCTTTTCTGGGGCTGATTTGGTACTTGGAGGAGTTGTTACAGGCGAAAGGGGCCCTGAATGTTCGTCTTTTTGCCAGTCATATAATGTAGGGTGAATGTCTGGAGGATCATTCCCCTTCACATGTTTCCAGATACACAATTGAAGGTGAGCACGCTTCACTTCAGTGCTGGTATCCTGGTAACCTTTCTGTTACCTGTTTTTGCCAGCCACACCTGATGACGAACCTCTGACAAAGTGCTTTCATGGCAACCATAGCACACAACAATAAACTTACTGACTTCATCAACAATAGCACTAAAGTCTACTTTGTTCATCTCCTAATTTTTTCAGTATATACCCCTTTCTCAGGATTTTGATAGCTGTAGTCTGTCCAATGCCCACATGTAAGCTGTCGCGTCGCATCCAAATTTTCGATTATGTCTTGATGTTTGATCATGTGTCAGAAATGCTGCAGACTGATCTCTTGGCCCTTGTACCTTCCATCACAGCAGGAATGTTAATGCAAGAAGGAGGAACGCATCAGTGTCATCACAAATAACCTTGATTGAACACACTCCTTCTCTTGCAAGATGAATCATATGTTTTACAATGATAACATCTGCCTCTTCATGTGTAGTTCTGAGGTCACATCTTGACAACCTGAAATGGAAATAGGTTGCCACCTGCAAGGACTAGCTTGAATCTGTAAGCTTCATGAGATGATGATGAAGATGATATCCCTGTTGGAAATTGTGAGCAAATACGTTAAATTAGTTGCTTCTTATTGTAAGCAATATTAAGGGTAAGACTCTGTTTTGGTAGGGGCATATCTAGCCTCGGTACTATCAGGTAACTCTCCTCCTGGTCCACTCCTTCTTCCATCTTTAATACTGTAATCATAGTACCGGTCAAAAAATAATATACATCATTCTCACTGAGCTTGCACATGATGTAATCAACAAAGCTATCAATGTAGTCCTGGATGGATCCTTTTGATGGCCATGAACTAACCACAGTATTATACATCTATCAGTGATTACCACTTCTTGAATTACTTGATCCTTGTAGTTTGAGCGAGGAGATTGCTCAATCTGTACTTTGCTCTTTAATACTGATTTCATCTTTGCTATTCTCATAAGGCCACTCTCATCAAACATTGATGTTGGCACTGTAGCAAGTTCATGGTTAAATACATGCTTCAAATCAATGTCTCTTGTTGCCAAAACACCCATTACTCTGGAGTATATCAGAGCAGTGTCAGATGTGGATGATGGATCAATAGTAACACTCTTCTTAGTGTCAGGCAGTGTTTTAAATCTGGTTCGAATCTGATTATGGAACCCTGCCAGCCATGATTCATGAAATTCTACCGGCTGTTCATTTCTAATGGGAACTATTTCATCAACATTAACTTGGCCCTATTTCAAAACCCCAGAAGCTATGCTGACAAGGCCATCTTGATGTTCATCTGGACTCAAAGGATCGATGAAAGATGACACTTTCTCGCAGATTTTCTATCTGTCAGTTTCATCAGCTTGTTTAGAGGTATCCGACTCCTCCTTATGTGAAATAACATGTACCTAATTATAGTTTTTTTTTCAACAAGATCTTTAACAAGCTGGCTGTAGTGGTGTAAACTAAGTGCCCATCTCTTCATGGTAACTGGTTTTAGAGTAATGTGCACCATTCATCCATGAACATAGCCATATCTCATAAATGTGGTCCCTGTGAACATATCAGTACTGCATCCTATTCCAGATGCCACATTACATGTTCTCCTTTCATGAAAGAATTAAGAACCTCCCTTGGTAGTTTGTTCAAGGATTCTAAGTAGTATAAGTCATACCTGGCATAGTTAATGTAACCAAAGAAATATGGCAACATCATCTTCACAGCCATCATTTGAAGGGGCCATTCTGCCTCTCTCTCTGCTCTTATGAAGAGCATCAATATAAGCAGGGGTTTGTTTAGGCAATCAACATATAATTTTGTTGACCTCCTCTCTTTTGCTCTTGTGTCTAGTATCTGTAACATGTCTTAACATTTTGAGCATGATAACCAGTTATTATCTCCTCATCAGATCATGAAAATTGGTCCTTGTAACATGATCCTATCAAGTTTTACCTTTTAAAATGACAGTTTACCCAGAATATTGTCAATAAATAAAAATTACAAAATACGGTGGCCTTATTGGTGAGCCTCTTGAATATCATAAAACCTTGAAGGATGCCTGAGTGGCATCAATCTGATTTGAATTCAACATCATCACAAAAATAGGGGAAATCAGTCAAAAACCCATCTGGCAGACCACAAAACAAGGTCATACAAAAAATCTTAGTTTGGCACTTGGACTAATACTGTACGAGTGGCAATAAACTGTAATCCTTCCCGGGTTCAGGTGAGTAACGTGACGTCGTTCTGATATTCCGCATGCATGTCTGAAGTCTGCAACAGACGCCAGAATTGCTTCATATTCTTGCAATTAGACTTTGTAGTGACAAGCATGTCCAAAAAATGTGAAGAAATCGAGAAGCTGAGAGGGCATTGTGTTTACTAAAATCACAATATTATGTATATATATATATTATATATATATTATATATATATATATATATCATATTATATTATATATATATATGCATAGATATATATATATATAATATATATATATATATATATATATATATATATGTGTGTATATATATATATATATATATATATATATATATATATATATATATATATATATATATATAATATAATATATATATATATATATATATATTATATATATTATATATATATATATAATATATATATATATGATATATATATTATATATAATATCATTATAATATATGTATATATATAGATCTATATATTTATATATATATAATATAATATTATTATTATATATATGTAATATATATGGTAATATATATATATTTATATATATATATATATATAGTTAGATATAGATATATAATAATATATTATATACATAATATATACACTACTATATATATATATATATATTAATATATATATTATAATATTATAATATATATAGATATATATAATATATATATATATATATTATTGTTATAAAGTATATATATTATTAGTATACAGAATACTATATAATATATATATAGATATATATATATATATATATAATTACATATTTACAATTATATATATAATATCTATAGATTATATATTTATTTATTATATATATATATATGATATATATATATATATACATATATATATATATATATATAATTAGATTATATATATATATATATATTATATATATATATATTACATATAATACATATATAATATATATATGCTGCAGGGGAATTTGAAAGGCTAAACAGATGAACTCGAATCATGAACGGTTGGAGACGACAACTTTTTAGTGACGCTACTATTAAGCTCTCAAGGGAAGTATAAATGGATACCTACTCCATCTTACTACGTATACCTATCGACTTTAGGAGGCTTTTTGAAATACCCAACTCGACAATGATACCCAATTGGTACGTTTGAAACATAGTAATTTCTGAATGTTGGTCACTTGAACTGCCACATTTATTCACAACGTTAAGCTGCAAATGTATTCCATACTAGACTCACTTAACCTCGGAAAAAAATACAAAAAAGTACCGATGGGGGCGGGGGCGGGGGAGGATATAATAAGTGATAAGTGATCCTTCAGTACGTGGTCTCGAAACAAGTAATTTAATTTGATTAATAATGACATGTCATTCTATATTGATTTAGTGCTGATCAAGGGTGTCCGCAAGGCAGTGTTTAGTACATCAGCCGTAAAACTTACTCTGAGTAATCACTTTTTCTGAAAGCAATTGCTGGTTTGATGAAAATGTTGCTGCTGAATTGCCACAGAAAGCTCTTTTCAAGTAACTGATATCGAACAGATAACGTAATTCTCCCCGAAATGAAAAAAAGTTATAAGTGAATTTTGGATAACGTAATGTTGCCCACACAGGAAAACTGTTTGCTTTTAATTTTGTTCGATATCTATTCTTTGCTATAGTTAGTACTTTGACTTCGGTCTCCGTTCCCATAACATTTTTTAGTCCACTCTTACGCATACCTTTGAATTCTTTACCCTAGGCTTCACCGTGCGGCTGCATGAGTACTACTCTTCACCAACTCCTCCCAATTTCTTGTTAGGCCCACCTACTGGACTGCTCATCATGACACGTCATATAGTACCACCACCTTGCTTGACTGCTGAAGCCTGACTACTCTGCTGACGACTCAGCTGCCATCAGTGCACTGTTTTACAGATTCCCCATGGAATGGAAAGAAGAGTTATAATATTTGATAGAGTATTAACAGCATTATCCATGTTTATGGAATGTAAAATTAAAATCATATTAAAATTGAGATAAACGTGACGCTGCAGTGAAGAAGCTAAGGGAAAAGATGGTTTTGATTAACGACAAAATTACAGAAGATAAAAAGAAAATCCACAGA
This sequence comes from Macrobrachium nipponense, assembly GCF_015104395.2. Classification (NCBI taxonomy): domain Eukaryota; kingdom Metazoa; phylum Arthropoda; class Malacostraca; order Decapoda; family Palaemonidae; genus Macrobrachium; species Macrobrachium nipponense. Next base: position 80,468,646 of record NC_087207.1, read on the forward strand.
CTACATGGCCAGTACAAGCGATAACAGAAAAAGAACGGTAATATAAAATCAGGAGCTGGATCAGATGATTTAGATGTTCATAAACTATGGTGCTATGATTTGCTCACTTTCTTGTGAGACGACAATATTCGAGAGTCAACTTCATCATTGGAAATGATAGAGGTAAACATATTTCAGAAGTTGCCGTTTAGTGTATTGATTCATCAGTGCAAAGTCTACTTTGATCTCGTTATATGAAATAAAATAGCTCCTACGCTGGAATGCGCTTCCTGTAAAGTGGCGTTTTCTTCCATTAAAGCTGAGTTGCTCTTAGTTTATTTCCTCCTGCTTGCAACCATCGCTATTTCATTGAATTTCTCCTCTGAGCATCAGTCATATGTTATTGCTATTATTTAGTACTTCCTATTGTATTAGTTATAGATATAGAGATATGAGTGTTTTAGTTTTGCACGCTATTTCAGTTTTAATGAAATATAACGAAATTTCTCCTAGGCTGTCAGTGTGATTTAACTCATTTAGTGCTTCACAGTCCATGTCATATACAACATATTTTAGTCTCTCAAATTTGGTTTATTCATTTTCCCTTTTCGGAATTTACATTTAGAACCAAAACTGTATTTTATTTACGTCTTTAGAGTCTGTTATTCTGTTAGAAAAAAATTTATTTTGTATAATTAACGGTCATTATTACTCTTACTGGATAATGAAATGACATATCTTTCAACTGCTCTCTGACATTGTGTTTTTTATAACAGAAAACGTTTCTGCTTAACCGTAGTTTTAACCATTTTTCTTGTTAGCACTATAATTTACGATGGCAACTCTGTGCTATCTGCTACTTCTGCCATCCGCATTTTTATTAACTACATACACTATCCCTTGGATGTTACATATTTATATATATGCGAGAGACAGAGGGAGGAAACTATCAACAAATATGAATTTCTAATGGAAGTGAGGAGGGTTACGCTGAACTAACATCTTCGTTGTTTTATTTGATCTTATTTCGTACAGTCTCATTCTGATTACGGGCGATTGGCCCCTGGCTCCCTAAAAGACAACATCACAATGAGTGTTTGGCTCCAGTACATATGAAATAATAAAAAATAAAACGTAGACATTGTAGGTAATGTTATAACTCTACATTTGTGAAGTTTGGGCTAGGCTTACCTTAGGATAAGTTAGGCATACCTACTAAACTATAGCGATTTATTTTTTCATTCAGTGACTTTCCTCACCTCCATTAACCTAATATAAACTTTCTCATCATGAAGCCCTGAGAAGCATCAACTAACTTTATCAATCTATAATCTGGAAGCACATCTGCATTGAGCACAGTATATTACGTAATTACACTACAATAAGCCTACAATACATCGAAAGTATAACATGTATGTAACAGATAAGGTAAGTGGCCTTATGTAGGTTGCGCTGGTTGGTAATACAATGTAAGTAGGCCTAGCCTGTAGGCTATGATTAAGTTATGAGGGTGCTCTCTCATCTGATGGAAGCATGGTGTTATTAGAAATTACATTACTAAGCTTGCATACGCCTAAGGAAAGTTCATGAAACCGCCTTCCCCAACTCACTCACCCTGCCCAACTCCCAGCCCCTTTACACAGTGACAGATTTTATTATTTTCCATTACAGGTATAATAACGAATAATAATGAGAAACAGAAAAAATAGTTTAATAATACCTATAAAATACTCCACGTAGCTCAGATCTTCTGTCACCTGCTATTGCTGCCCATCTGAGCTTCCTGCCTCACCAAACTAACCACTGAATTTTTTTTATTTGTGTTTTTCACAATACAATACCTAATCCTCAGTTTGGAAATTTTTTTATCCATTTCTCTTTTCACTTGAGTTACCATGTAACCCCCCGACACCCTAAAACCTCTCTGACTATGGTCTATGGTAGGCATAATCTTCTGTTATTATTAGTGCTGCGTGCCCAAGCACCTGACATAAAAACATGCATAACTGTGAATTTTCGACCCTCTAAAATAGTTTCCACAGAAAGTATTATCAGGCTAAAGCTCGGCAGAAGTTTATTTCTTTCAAAGGGGTTGTCGAGCCAGTGGTCTAAAAGCATTGACATTTATGCCTCTTTTCACTTGGATAAATTGAGGTAGCTCCCGAGCTATCCTGGGGTCATCAATGACTCATCCCTCCTTTTAACAATTACGTATTTAACTCTTTTTCTTTTTACCCTAGGACCAATGCCACTTCCTGAATACATGGCTTCGTTAACAGCAATTTTTTTTCTCTTATTATTTTCCTTTTATCTTTGTTTAACTTCACTATATACACTTGAGTATTTTACACGTTTACAGATTACATCTCTTCTCTTTTTTTTCTGCTTCTCTCTTACTATATCCCCTGGTACCATTACCATCCGCTATCAAAGGAACTTTTAATTTTAACCATAGCATGCGTTAAAACTTTTAAGAGGTTTGGATTTCTTAAAAAAATTAGTGAAAAATAATTAGGACACGTATATTCTTTCAAATTCTTAGAAATTCCCGATGTCATGTTGCATTATCTTTTAGTCTTCTTTTTCATTTCTGTGAGAGGGAGTCTTATATTTTATAAAAACCTGTTTTTATGACGTTATACTTGCATTGATGGAAAACTTTAAAAATAATTTAATCTTTAAAGGAACAACCACATCGCCATATCAAAAGAAAGTATGCATGGCAAGGCTGTGTTTATCATAAGCAAATAAAAATATAGTACACGAAGTAAATATTCGAATATTATTTTTGATAAATGATAATTATATTGTGTAGTAAATATTTTGTTAGCGATTGTATCTTTAACAGTATTCCCTAGTATTATTTTCTTTTAATTCCGGGTTCACATTAGATATTAGACTAAATCTTATATATAAGGTTATATGTAATGTAGGATCCGTACATGAATAA
>NC_087207.1:80476574-80486574 GCF_015104395.2 Macrobrachium nipponense
ATCCTCATTACTTGGAACTGTATCTAATTTACACATCCGGAATTTCCTGAGAAGGTTATCGATGCAATTCAAGACACAAGGAAAGATTAAGATTTGCATATTACTAAAGCTGAAAATCCAATAGTTTAGTAGTAATGGATAAACTTAGTTGTGGAAAAAAAATTGAAAACTTATTATCTGACTAGAAGTTATAAAGAGCTACGGAGAGACCCATTAGCTGATGTCATAAAAAGTTTCAATTCTACAATAAAAACTATACAAAAGAAATTCAGTTCAATAAAAGAGAAAGTGACGACGGTCGGCCCATCTTTACCTTACATGTACTGATTAATCAAGACCCATTAAAGAGACCTCCCTATTCATCCCACTTTCAGTTCAATCGGTTCTATTAGCTATAAACTTTCTAAATATCTAGTTGAATTAATATTAACTATACTGGGCACTATTTAAAATTCCCATTTACTACTCTGTTGATTTAGGTGCTCGACTCTCCCATAATGATTCATCCAATACTGACAAATTAACCAGTTCTGGTGTAACATCTTTATTCAGTAAAGCTCCTATTGAAGACTTACTTCAATATTTATCATAACTTTTGGTTCGTATAATCTTGAATTGACAATTAATGTTATTATCAATTTGGTATCCGTTTGTATAAAAAATATTTTAAAATTATTTTCAATGATAATTCTTATGAATAGCTATCTGGTATGGCCATGTGTAACCCTCTTTCGCCACTCTCGTCTAATATTTATGTGGAATTGTTTTAATCTAGACTTATTCCAAGAAATTTACTTTCTAAGATATTTTGGGTTAGATATTTATGTGATTGTTTTTGTATTGTAAAAGAAAATATAAACATTCCTAATTTCCTGCATATAATTAATAATCTTGTATGATCTGTAAAATTTACAATAGAATATGAAGAAAATAATTGTATACCATTTTTGGATGTCTTAGATATTAGAAATAACGCCAATTTTAGTTTTAAAGTACATAGGAAACCCACGAATAACTTGTCATATATTCATTTTTACTCTGACCATTGTAAACAAATTAAGATGTCAACTTTTTCTACTATGTTTCTCAAAGCCCTTAGAATTTGTTGTCCCCATGTTTTGGAAGAGGAGGTTAAAATTATATATATTTTCAGGTTTACATGTTATTTTATTGGAACAATTGTTCTAAGGCTGTTTACTTGTTTTGGGTTTGCACTCCTTATCCAATGGTTTTTGTGTATAAAGAGTTGAAATCTGTAGCTTTCGTTTTGATAGCGGCAGTAAGGTTTGGGATGGCAGCAAGTCTGGGTCACAGCAGAAGTAGTCTGGTTTAAAATGGCAGAGTTTGGTCCAGTATAACAGTAAGGAGGATCTTACAGCAGGTATCACTTTACCTGTTAGCCGTGGTAGCAGAAGGATAGGACATGTTGTGTTGACAATTGTTCTGTGATCAAGTTTGCAGTTGATGACTGCTTTAATGTTTTCCAGGAGATCGTGTGTTGGTATTCACCTTTTTTGACAGCTGGATCTGTTGTGTCCTCTCCACACAGTTATGCAGTTTTGTATTATATTTCTGTGCTGCCTGATTGTTTATTTTTGCTGCTAGTTTATTAACGCATAGTCGTTTATGTTATCCATTTACTATTGTTTATGCTTATTAGAATTTGATTGTTTATGCTGCCTGTTTGCTATTATTTAAGATATTGTGTATGCTGCATGTGCATTGGTTTTGATGTACTTCAAGTGTTCATTAATTTGCGGTATTGTTTATTGCTGGTGAGTTCATTATTATTCATATTATTGGTTTTTGGCTAACTCGAGTAGATACATTTTTTTTTATTTATTGAGCAGACTCTGATTTCATTATGTAATAAATTAGTATTAAGGTAACTTTTATGGTTTCTTTTGAGTACCCTCCTCCATGGTTTGCCTTTATTTCTGCCAGTCATTTCACACCTTTCCTTATTTTTTATTTAATAAACTTGGTGAAGTAAGTCAGGATCGTTACAATGTATGTATATATATATATATATATATATATATATATATATATATATATATATATATATATATATATATATATATATAGACGAATTGTCTCTAAAGCATGCGATATTTCATGTAGTTGAAAAGCTGGAGGAAGAAATGAAAGGAGGTGTGAAAAATACACGAAAGTTCTCTGTAAACTCCTTTCATTCCTTCCTCCAGCTTTTCGACTATATATATATATATATATATATATATATATATATATATATATATATATATATATATATATATATATATATATTTACAAAGACCTATTACACCTCAGGAGTCAGGATCCTCAGCAAAACTCAAAGACGAACAAGAAAAGACCAAACTTCATAAAAATAACAGTCTTTATTAATGAATCAAAGACAGCCGTAAATGATGTTTAAAGGATTGGAACCGCATTTAACTACAACAACAAAACACAAGCATTACTCATTCTTGTACACTAACTTCTATACAGACAGGAGGAGGGAAAGTCACAGAGGGAGGAAGAAAAACAACAAACTCACGGTGGCGAAAATATCGCAACTATACGACAGTAGAAGGCAAAGATAAGGAAAATAAGTCTTAATTCTATTTATAGCAACCGAATTCATGAAACTAACTACATTAATAACTGAGTTCTTTAGCTAACACGCTTATACATAAATCCAATACTGTAGACTATACTTGATGTTTCTGCCTATTACTATCAGCAACTCGAAGCCTCTAATACACTTAAGCATTACACGTCGATATAACAGTTCCTTATATGCGATGAATATCATTAACAATCCCTGTAGTGTCAGTGACATATTTTAGCTGATCAACTTTTAATAGTTAGGCTCCACAACAGCGAAAAGGTCCGAAAAACGCTACTACAGAGGTGAATGCCGTGATCAAAGCTTGCACAATCAATGATGGCAGTGCTCTCACAAAGTACAGGACTCTAAAGGGCAGATACAGACGACATATCGTTGAATATTGTCCTGCCGCAGAAAACCTACAGGAAGCGGCCAGTAGCAAATCGAAGTAAAGTTGTGATGCTTTTATATAATATATATATATATATATATATATATATATATATATATATATATATATATATATTATATATATATATGTATATATATATATATATGTATATATATATATATATATATATATATATATATATATATATATATATATATATATATTATATATATATAATATATATATATATATATATATATATATATATATATATATTCATATATATCTATATATTATATATGATAATATATATATATATATATATATATATATATAAATATATATATTTATATCGATATATATATATATATATATATATTATATATAAGATATATATATATATAATATAATATACATATATATATATATATATATATATATATATATATATATATATATATATATATATATATATATATATATATATATATATAAATATATATATATATATATATATATATATATATATATAATATATATATATATATATATAATATATATATAAATAAAGGTTTTTTTGCCACGAAGGAAAAAAATGAAAAAAACGAGTTGGCCGAGTACTTTCGGTCCTATTCGGGTCCGAATAGGACCGAAAGTACTCGGCCAACTCGTTTTTTCATTTTTTTCCTTCGTGGCAAAAAAACCTTTATTTATACATAGCATCACGTTTTATATACTTCGTGATCAAGTTATTCATATATATATATATATATATATATATATATATATATATATATAGATAGATATATATATATATATATATATATATATATATATATATATATATATATATATATATATATATATATATTTCGATGATACCGATTAATAAAACCTGGTGGAAATAGCTCTGTATTTGTAACGCATTTCATAAAATTATAAAAAGCTTTAGATATTACAGGATGGTTTACTTTCCCGCCAGAAATTTTATTCAGGAAAAAATATTTGCCATCGTCTCATATAATTGGCATTAATAGTAATATTTTCTATTATTTACTACAGGGCATTGAAACGCCCAAACTTAGTGTGTAACAGATTTGCTTACAGTTTTCCGATTACTAAATCCGTTTAGCTCTCATTTTGCAGTCAACCCTTCAACCATTCTTTCTCTCTATATTCGTCGCCATATGTGTTGAAGCTGCAAGCAAGCTGACGGCATTCGGGTAAGATCATGTCGAATTTATGTTATAGTTGACCAAAAATACACTGTAATCGAATTTCTCATGCGGATGCGAACACGTGTGAGACAAACCAGCAGGTTACGCGAGGACATGACTCCACCCTCGACCCTCCCCAGAATCTACAGATCTTAATCTCTTTATAAGTTTGGGAACCGTCTATTATAGGAAGTTTAAATCCCTAGGCCATTACTGTTCATTTTTGTTACCTTTAATGTTATTTTATGTTTTTACTTTGGTACGTTACAATATGGGCGAGTGGAAGCACGCTGTTTGCCAGTGATGCTTATTTGCTAGAATTATGTAATGTAGCTCTTGCAACCTATGTTGAATGCTCGCCTACTCGCTTTCTCTCTTGCCTTTAGTACTTCCACACCTTTTACCTTCCTTTCTTGCATAATGTCTTATAAGTGTAAGAATATAATCTATCTATGTATTTTCAGAAGCTTTTGGAGATAAGGGTCGTACTTATGACTAGGGTCACTTCTATTTACTTATTTATCTATTTATTTATTTATCTGTTTATTTATTTTGAGTAAGGTTAGCCCTATTGACATAACACAGATAGTCCAAAGTACTATTTTATTTTAATTGTTAACAAGTGTTGCGTATGATTCAAGAAAAGTGGAATAGGAGGCAAGCTTTTTGCTACGTAATGTTTTGAATTTATATCGGAAATTAGGTCGTAATTTCATTTGAATGAATGAGCGTTGGGTGGAGTGATCGGAAATATGACTCAGTCATGTGACTAAAGAGTTTAATCATAGTAAAAGCGATTTGTTCATTTAGGGAAATTAAAGACTTGTGGCACAGATTATTGATTGCATAAGCTGGAAATTTCAAATAAAACCTCCTAAATCTATCGTCAGCTTCGATAATACTACAGCAGAGGATTCAGGGCATTTAACGATACACGTCAGAAATTAGGTTGCGCCAGTAATATGCACACAAGGAATAATTTTGGAAAATCAATTTTGTGTGTGTGTGTATATGTGTGCTCTGTATTTAATTCTTTTTAAGTATTTTTTTTTTAATCTGTGTGTTTGCCATTTTATTAGTGTTTTTACAATTTCATATTTTTTCTCATTTAGTGGTGAATTTAACACTTATACATTGTCTGCTATAAGGTGTCACCTTCACAATTTATTTGATTAACTTGAGTGTTGTATACTTGATTTAATTTTACACTGCTTAATTCATTTGCATTTACTTCGAGTTCTTTTGCAATTTCAACTATTGTGAACAGTTTGAATTTTGATTGAGTAATTTAATTACTTGATTTATTCATTTTGATTTAATTTCCTTTAACAATAATATATATATATATATATATATATATATATATATATATATATACATATACATATATATATAGACTTATTTAGAATTCCACACGCAATACAAGTAAATAGGATAATTTATTCAACAGCAAATATCATGCCTACTTTGTGTCCACTACTCATAAGTATATAATGGCAAACCCAATAACTCCTGGTATAGGGGACACTGAATTAGAATTATCTATAGTCAGAAGATATTCTCATAAAAAAACGAGAGCTTACTTGGACGCATAAAATTGAATATCAAGATTTCAAATACTTGAGAGCGCATATTTATATTAACCTAGGGGATACATTAGTTTCTATACTACCAAAGTAATGAACAAATCTATCACCAGCACTCTGAAAGCTTATCAATCGTAAACCCCATCAGAAAGGTATATTGTTCAGTTTAATAATTTCAGTTATATTCATTATTCAAGGGCAAGAAAAAATATAACTTATAGAATTATTTAAAAAAATTGCAGAAGTAACAAAGTTGATAGCATATTCGCCTTAAACCATTGTTTCGTTAGTTAGTCTTAAAGAATCTTCAAGTCCTTGATAGCGTGATGGAAAATAAATATGTGAATATGTGACTGATTTTACCTTCTAGTATCATAGGGACTGTTCTTCACCCATGCAGTTTTTATCCTAACCACCAAAGAAAAAAAAAAAAAATTTAGATGGCATGGTTACCCGGTCATTTCATGTGCCCTATGTTGAGAAACGAAACGGTAAAAACGCAGCGAAAAATTTTGTTTTTAGGTTTGAAAGAAAGAGAATTTATGCCCGATGGCAAATTTCTTTTCTTGATTGTCATAACAATATTATAAAACACGGTCATGGCGATATCAGAGTAAGCCTTCAGAAGTAACTTTATACATACTTGGCTGGATTTTATTTTATACTCGTAGATTTAACCATACTACATATAATCTTCCTTGGGTAATACAGAAAATATCATTATCCATACGCCAAAATAAGGATTAGGAACGAGACAATCTTAAATTTACTTCATTACTAAAAGAAATGCACAGCTGACCTTTATCTGAATAACACAAGTAAGAATCTGTTAAGGGTAAATAGTTGTGAAATTAATTATGACATCATTATTTTTCCCACCAGAAGGATGTCAACTCCACCATTCCTAAGAATGGACATGAAATTGAAGTTTCCCTAGACGCTGTTCTTTACATGGGTGTTTGCAGAATGCTGAGTCTCGATAAGTACTGAGTAACAGAAGCTACAGTACTTTATGTGGCTGACTTAATGTCTTCGAAGAGGTTCCATCATTTGATGTCTCCCTGCAGTGGCAATCTAAAGTCAAATTAATTCACTGAACGATTATGCAAAATCAGGCCGATATTTAGCTTTTCCATGAAGCACTTTCTGCAGACGTGGAGAGATTACAGCCAAGCAACAATAGGCTAAAAAAAGTATAAGAGCTGCAAGGCTGTGCCAGCAGATACCCAACAAGCCTCATGAGTCTGCCTTCAAGTTCATTGGACGTTCTATTGTGGATGGGTTCATCTGATATTTTCATATATTAGGAGTCCTCTTCTTATGAAAATAATTACGCTTCATTCTCACAAAAAAATTACTGTGCTCATCCGAAACAAGGACATTATAAGATTATCTAAGTCACCGAAGTAATGAAAGCATATGTGCATCTAAATAATAATTTATTTTCCATGAGGGCCTTGTTAACTACCAGAGGAACACTTATGGCTACAACTGCGCAGGAACTATTAAGATCAAGAGGATTTCGGACAGACACCTCATACAAAATAGCTCTCAGCCTCTAGGACCTAAAAGTTTGTTCATGAATTTGGCTAAGGTATTTGGGTAAGTAAATGCAAAATGAATAGATTTTCCGAGAGTCTTGGTCACCTCTTAATCCTGTCCAGGTGTGGAATTTTTATTTTATTGTTGGTTGTCTCTCTGGTCTTTTCTTGAGGGGGTCGATAAAAAAATTATGATTTTTTTGTGAATTGCTTTCTCAATTATATGGTGAGGTTACCTTAAAGACGGAAGCTGCTTACAAATCCATTTAAATTCTTTTTCCAGGAAATCTGGGGAACAAATTATTAAGGCTCTTAAGAATAGGTTGCTGGCTACGCCTATGCTGATAGGAATGTTGTGATAGCTAAAGTAGTGAATCTATGAAAGTGAGAATGTTGGTTTTCTGTTTATGGTAAATTTGTATTCTGTCGTGTCTCTACTTATTAACCCCGAGTTCTCTGAGGTATATCACACTGATCTTTTGTGCTCTGCTAACCTTTGCAAGATAGATCTACGAATTTCTCAATCATAAATCTCATTACAATTGCTACATGGTATCTTGTAAACTCGGGCTTCTTCTCCGTTATTGTTTAAGTATACATTAATAAGCAAACTCCTGATGGACTTGGCATAATGGGAAATGAAAGGACCTGTTTCACACATGCCTAACCAACATTTCCAGAGTCACTGATGCAATTGTGTTCCTTATGCATTTTTTAAGTGTTGAGAGATAGTGAGTCATTGTTCCATAGATTTTCAACTTCATGTATCCTCACAAGAAAAATATCATATGGTGTGAGATTAGGCAAATGGGGTCTCCATTCCACGGGACAACAATAACCAATTCATTGATCTGGGAACTGTTAATGTAGGAACACACGAACTTCATGTGAATAATGCGCCGGGGCAACATCTTGTTGGAAAATGACTTTCCGTATGTTAACTACAGCTGACAGTTCCGGGAAATAGAATTCCTGAAGCATACCAAGGTAATTGTTCCTGTTCACATTCACAGTGTCCTTCTCAATCATGGAAGAAGAACGGAGATAACACACCAGTCGGTTAACTTAGGAGTATTCCTTTCATGCTCGTGGATTTTCACGGGATTGTGAAGTTCCTATACATGGGTATTATGCTGATTAACACGACCAGAGGGATGGAAGAGAGCTTCGTTGCCGAACCACATCTCAAGGAATAGAAGGGTCTCTCTAGAAATTATCAAACAGAGTTTCACACAATTCCTCAAAGCTGCCATAGTCTTGTGTTCAAGCATTTGGACAACCTGGACTTTGTTGGGAATCCTGCTGAGCTCATGCAGCAATATCCTTTGGGTAGAAGTAGTGTTGATAGTAAAATCTGCCGATGCCCTTTAAATGAACTTTCCTTGACTAAGATCAAAAGCTTCCTAGATAGCTGCAATAATTAATCTCCTCACTGCCAATTTCGTGGTCCTCCTGAACGGGTCTACCAATAATGGATCCAGTCTCCATGAACTTCCTGTGGGTGTTGAGGATGGTGTTTTGGTTTGGTGCATAATAAGGTCCATAGAGTGCCCGAAATCGTTGCTGCACTGTAGTCACAGATTGAAGCACCTCCTTCCATGCAGTGAATTTGCACATCTGTTCTAAAGTAACCATGGCATATCAAGAAAACAATAGAGCACAAAAATTCGCACTTGAAAAAATTCTCAGTCACTAAAGATAAACACCCTTGGTTGTATACCTGCAAACAAAACAGAAAATAAAATCCATGAGTGACTTTTGAAACACCCTGTATATATATATATATATAGATATATATATATATATATATATATATATATATATATATATATATATATATATATATATATATATAAAGAGAGAGAGAGAGATGGAGAGAGAGGTTTTATATAACTTAAGAAGGCGAATACTTTTCAAATCTTCGGCATAGAGAAGATATTATAAGATAGAGTAATATCGTAACTATAAAGCGAACCCGTGAGACCATTTTGATATGAGAAAGTTCGAAAGATTCTCAGCTTGTAATCCGATTCCCATTCCAGAAAACTTACGAGCTATATATCAGACTTAATTTTGTGAACTCTATAAAAAGAAAGAAATCGCCCCCTCTCAGTGCTTCTTTACTTTTACTTACATTTTGCTTATTTATCGTGTTACTTTGCTTCAAGAAATTATTGCTTTGACGAAATCCTTCATTTTAGCAAAAATGAAATTTATTGGTACTATTATTTTTGAAAGGACTGAAAGGCTGACAATGATAGGATATGAAACATGAATTCTAAAACCGGTCTAGAGCCAATAGTTTCCATGATCAAAGAAAACAGGTCTTGAAAATTTACCTATAGTTCGACTTGATAATACGAAACACTGGCGTTTGATGTATATAAAAACTTTAACGAAATAGACTACCAATTGAAAGAAAAAAGCACATGAATATAAAAGAAACAAAAAATTTCCACGGCGATCATCGTCCCTGGGGTGATGATGATATCTACGTAATATCTGTGCTCTCCCTTACCTGCACAAGTCAGTTCTCGACCCTTTTCTGGGCCGTGATTGCTCATATGTTCTACTCCCCGTGGAGTTTTTACGAGCGTCTTCATTGTCGGCAAGCTCTTCCCTGAGGGGTCGCATCAACGAAGGAAGTGGAGATTCCATCTATCCACCCA
>NC_087207.1:80491574-80541574 GCF_015104395.2 Macrobrachium nipponense
GCTTAATGGCTTATGGCCTATAGTTGGCTGCATGATATTTAACTCGATTGCAAGGTCAATCATTAAAGTTTTATTATTACTTGTTGGCATATATTTAGTATGTTTCTTGTTGCTATATACGTATTTTACATACACAAACTAAATGACATAAATTCTTCAAAATGGACTTTTAAAAGATTTGATTTTTCAGCCAAGATCAGTTGTTTTTATTACATGCAATATTTTAGTGATTCTCGAGATAAATTTCAAGAGTTTAGTTATGGGTAATTAATTTTTTGTCCATGGCGTTAGGCTGAGAGTTGTTATCAAGGTCTTTTTTACCCCCTATTTTTATTATAAAAAAGACGCAGGGAATTAAAATTCTAAGAAATAGATTCCTGAAATAAAACATAAAAGGTTTTATGATGACTTTTATCCGTAAAGTCATATATGGTATTGGAAAACAGGAAAACTAGTGTTTCAATGTGAGATTTTATAAAAATGAATTTTGTAAGGACTCTTAGAAACACGGATTTGAGGAAAGTTATTCCAGTTACTGGAGTGTTCCATAATAGTGGAGGATACATAACATATATCCATGATATTTCAATATTTTTGAAGAGATAGTGAATGTTATGAATAATTGTATCCATTTTACATAAGTTTTCTAGCTTGAATTTCCTCGATTTTCATCCTATTTTAAATGACGACTATTTCGCTTTATTCGCGCTCCCCCATTTTTGCTTCCTCTTTGATAAGGCCAGGGCTCTGCTTTTAAGTATAAACTCGGGGAACCGTGTCGTATTTGCATAGAGAAAAAAAAATACACAGAACTTTTGACTTGAATGCTATGTTTAAAATAGCTTTAACTTTTAGGGGGCGAGAAACAATTGGCTCCACCATTTCAGAAGAGAGAGAAAGAGAGAGAGAGAGAGAGGAGAGGAGGGAGAGAGGAGATAGAGAGAGAGAGAGAGAGAGAGAAGAGAGAGAGAGAGAGAGACCGTTTCAGTGAAAGTAGACAAAGGCTGGTAAAATGTGAACAAAGGGCTTCAAAGGAAGCAGAACAAACTGGGTTATTCTCTGAAGCTGGGCATAAATTCGTCTAACGCGTAAATTCGTAATCAATATTATACTTCTGCCACAAGACGCAGGTGACATAGAATCTTCTTTATTGCTCCTAATGTGGGGCATGGTTAGTAGATTTCAATGCGATGACTCCTGGTTTTCATTGGTCTTAAGCACTAGCCATCTCCCGTAACTCCCAGGTTTTTTATGAACGTATTATTCAGCATTAATTCCATTTTTAAAATGTACAAAGTATTCTTAACAAGCTCCACTAGCATCCTCCCGTTCCATTCTCTCTCTCTCTCTCTCTCCTCTCTCTCTCTCTTCTCTCTCTCTCTCTCTCTCTCTCTTTGGGTAAGAGCGCTTGTTGGCCGAGGCTTCACGCTGTACTGAAGAGCCTTGATGTTGAGCGTCATTGTTTTCTTCTGGTTACTGGAAGAAGGGAGGAGACCAATAGCTGCTCCAGATATTATAACGAGAATACCTTTGAGAACTAACTTTAAAAAAATAAATCACAGTCAGCAGGATTTCCTTATAACATTTGGGTTTTTTAATCTTTCCAAATACACACACAAAAATCTCTAGGTAAATCAAATCTAGTGCTGTATGCTCATGAACACAAAGGAAAACTTTCCATGGAGTTGATAATCATGTTAAGTACGTGAACCGATTTATCACTCTCGGAATTTCTGTGAATAGTGCTGTGATCGTATTGGAGGGGAAATTTCAGTTTAAGTTTTAGTTTATTGCCTTAACCTTTCACTCTTATCAGTTGCTAGATTGTCATTTGCTGCAGTCGTTTACCATCGATACTGGTGTCATCGAAATAACTCTTTGTTGAGACTAATGACTTATCAGCTTTTATCAGTTGCCAGTCCCTCGGTCACATTAGCTCATAGCATTTTCAGGGTTTTTTTGCACTTAGTGAAATAAAAAGTTATTCTTTTATTTATTTTTTTTAGAAAACCCATTCCAGCAGCCCAGTAGTTACTAATGAACCATTCAAAACATTTGAAGTTTTTCTTTTTATAAGGATGAGGTGTTTTATTGCTGCTACTAGCATCTGTTCACAGGTGAGATTATTGCTGTCCTTTAGAAAAACCATGGACTTCAGTAATGCACCTCAGCTATCTCCCACAAATGGATAGCCGGCTGTATTGCACCGTTCCATAATTACTTTATGCAAATGGTATAAACAGGTAATATTAAAATTTACTCGTGTTAGTAACTGAAAAATAATGAGAAACACCTCACTCTGCGATGACAATTAAGATTATCAATCAAGTAATTTTTAATACACTTTTGTTGTCGTTGTTCACATACAGATTTATTTTCTATGCTGAGGCCTTTTAATTAGGGATTACATATATTTTTCAATTTTAACGCCACAGGATAATAGAGTTTTTTTTTATGAAAGGAGAATCACAACCAGTTGTACAGATATAATAGCAAATGGAAGTAGATTATTGCTGCATACAATGAAGGGGCTTAACCGCTTGTGCTGCGTATCAGAAAATTGGGTGAAGTTTTCAAGAAATTGCCTTGATTGCGCATTTAAAAAATAAAAAAAAATACATTATGCCATATTAGTCTCTGAAGTTATTTTTTTTTTCTTTCTGTTCGTGAGTGTTTTCCGAGATAACTACAGATTTTAAAATGTATGAAAAGAATATTTAAGAATTTACTCTAATGTAGTAAGTATTTGACATATTAAGACATAATTCATCTGTGAGTGAAACCAAATGTGGATATGAATTAAGCCAGGCACTCAGAAAGTCTTCTTTTAAGTATAATTTCTTTAGAAAGATCTCTACTTTACTGCAAACATTCATAATATTAACTACTTTCAGAATAGTTATCATTAAAATATCATCCTATTAAGGAATCCTTGCACAAAATTTAAGACGATGTGTTAAATCTAGCGTAATTTTTTTAGTATTATCTTAAAAAGATTGCATTCCTGTAACAATTATAAAAGTTTTCCGTTATAATACAAATCTTAAGAATTGTTATCTATCTTATTTCACTGATACATATTCTTAGGAAAATAACCTCAGGCCAGCAGTAATGATATTTAGGTCTGTGTAACCGAGGAAATAAAGTAATAATTATAGTATAGAATTTATTACTAATTTTTTAAATATTGACAACCAAGATCGAAATTTGGTCTCCTGTTCAGTTTTGCACCGACAAAAGAATGATGTAAAAATTATTTAAGTTTTGTACGAGGAAACTTACTAAAAGAAATTGAGATTGAAAGTTGATAGCATAAAGTTATGATTATGAGAATAATAGCATTTTTTTTTATCGACGTCAAGCTCAATATTGTTCATGTAACCTCCAACCCCAATTCCCCCCAAAAATAAAACAAAAATTTCATGAAAATTATATTACTACTGTTAAACATATTTGGTATGTGTTGTTAATAAAACAAAAGAAAAATATCACCATCCAAATAAAAAAAAGGTTTTCCTCCCTCATCATTTGAGATCCTTGATAAGAGAACTGTGCCGTCCTATTATGAAGGGAGAAGGATCCTAATCATTATACCCTTTTTAATAGGTATGCAATATTTATCCCCTACAGAGAGAGAGTCTCATTTAAAATTAATAACAATTACGGTGTCAAAAGAAAGGACATGTTTTGTTTTATTACATATTTCGAACTTAAGCACTAGTTTCGTGAAAATTATACATATATCGTATATAAACATAAATCTCAAGTTGTAAATCAAACCTAACAAACTACTTGTGAATATTAATATAGGGGTTTTGTAAATGCTGAAACCTTATGATTGGAATTCGCTCTGTGTTTTACCCCTCTCCAAATGATTGAATGACGGGTTCCAACAATCACGAGGAAAATCTCTTATGTTCAGCTATTCATATGTTATAAACACTATGTTGTTCTGTTGTCATTTCCAATGATTTACAGGTCACTGGTATAGTAGGGTGTTCGAACGAAGGTTGTTGGGACCAAGTTTTCTCTCAAACCTTTCCTCACGAGCCTACCCACATTTTTGCTCGTCTCTGTCAAGAAAAATTCAGCAGACTCTTGAGTAATAGCGTAAGAGAAAACATAAATACCAATGACCTACATCATCTGGACATTTATAGCTACAATGTAAAGAAAAAGGGGGCAGTAACATTCAGCGTACATTATTAAAAGTAAACATATACAAAATATAAGAAAACCTAAAATGCAAAATCAGGTAATAAGTAAGACTTAAAAACATTTACACATTTAAAACACTGATTAAAAAACTTAAAATGCACTTAATAAAAAAGAAATTAATATAAACTTAAACGGAGAGCCAAAGGCGCACATCTTAGGGTGAAAGGGGAAAAGACAAGAAAAGTATACAGCACAAAATCAAAAGACGAGGTGGGACAAATATAAACAAAAAGTTGAGTCATGCCATGAACAGGGGAACAATCGATGCCTATCAGATACAATTCTTTTGATATACAGACTTTCCAAGAGAAGCAGTTCTCTAGGTTCCAGGCTTTGGCCAATCGTTTTGAAGCTGTCGGATTTTATTGATGTCTTGCCACCTCTAAAGTGAGATCTTATATTGACAAGACCAGGATTAAATAACCTGAGAACAGGGCCTGACTTTGAGGAGACGCCAAGTCGAACCAACATCATTCCTGTGACTACCTACATTCGGGGGAACTTTTATCATATACGACGCCCGACGTTATCAATATATATATATAATATATATATATATATATATATATATATATATATATATATATATATATATATATATATATTATATATATATATATATATATATATATATATATATATATATATATATATATATATATATATATAATATATATATATATAGTATATATATTATATATATATATATATATATATATATATATATATATATATATATATATATATATATATATATATATATAATATATATATATATATATATATATATATATATATATATATATATATATATATATATATATATATATATATGATATATATATATATATATCTATATATATATATATCTATATATGATTATATATATAATATATATATATATATATATATGTATATATTAGATATATATATATATATAATATATATATATATATATATATATAGTATATATATATATATATATATATATATTATACATATATATATATAATATATATATATAGATATATCTATATATATATATATATATATATATATACCATACTATATATATATATATATATATATATATATATATATATATATATATATATATATAGTATATATATAGATATACTATATATACATATAATTAAATCCACAGCAGAAAGTTAAATGAAAGAAGGTCTAAGAACAAGTACTCTCATAGCATATTCTACATTTTCAAGTTCACACTTGATATTAAAGAAGTTGACAGTTGACAGGCACTGGCATGTTAATAGTTTAGATTAGGTGGGAAAACAGGTGATAGCAAACAGTCTGGAATGCATAGCAGCACAGTTTCTAATGTTTTAGAAAATTTGAAAACAGTGAATTCTTCAGGATGTTCGAACTAGACAAAGGCATAACATTACCAAGCCTCATCAACGAGATGACCTGGTTGGTCGGAAGTCATATGATTTTGAGGTCAGATATATGCAGTTGGATGTGTATATTAGTTGGTGAGCTAAACAGGGTGTTTACATGTTATGTGCGGATCGCACGTACATAGGAATCGTGAGTCGAATAGAGAGCATACGTTTCTGCATCCATTAGGGTGTATACGGTTGTACGTCCATTCGGGTGCATGATGCTAATATTTTTGGAGAACTTTGATCTATTCTATTTCTGATAATTGTGGTTTCTTTTATAGATGAATTCGTTTTGTCACTACCGCAAATTAATTCTCTATTTGACATTTATTTGAGAAAGACTAATAGGGTTTCCTGACAGTGAGAATAGTTGGTGATAGTTTATTTGATATGCTTATGCAGAGCTGTAATGGTGTTTCATGGTTTTTGGATTTTCAATTCATTTTTCTTTAATTTTCATGTTAGTTCTTTGGGAAAAAAGACTACTTTTGAATCTCAGATTTTTAATTAGCCTAGATTTAATGACTGGTTTGAGGTACAGAAATGTCATGTTGCTGGGAACGTCAAAGGATCGGTCACGTTACTTAGATTTCTTTTTCTTTTAATTAAAACTGGGTCCATTAGATATTATAACAGTTTGGTGGCAGTCGGGAAAGGCAATCAGGCCTATGGATTACTATTTTGAGGAGACTGGGGGATTGCAGAGGAGTTAGGAAGATGTTAGGAAAAGGAATTATAGTTAGGGCTTTTTGGCAACTGTCGCTCTATCACTGACAACGGTGTTTAAGTTGAAGTCAGCAGAATTCCCGTGGTGGAGGAACTCAGCCTTTAAAAGGCAGTGATGTTTCAAAGAGTCTGTGAATATGACATGTTTTATAAGAATGTTGGGGTTACCATAGTTTGCCGGACGTTAGAAATTCGATATCCAAGGTAATTGATCACACATACAATGGAGATGTCGTGAATTCTTAGAAATTACGGAGGCGTAGGTGTGATTAGATATGCGCTAATGCAGTGAACAGACGGCCTAAGTGTGTTTCAGTGTCTCATTCCATATCTCCCTAAATAAGATGTAAGTGTCGATATATTTCTGATTTTCTTTATTATGTCAAAAATTCTCGCACTTCATTATCTAATTTTCTTTGCAGGATTAATGGGACAGTTTAGAGGTTTGCTTTTAATTGCCATGCATAGGAATATACAGCTCCAACGTGTTCCTTTTTTTTTATGTGAGAGTGTGTGGATGCATACAAGGAGTGGGTTGGTATTAGCTGATGCTGAGCTAGCGATTTAAGATCAAAGGGCGAGTCAGCAATGAGAGAGAATGTTTATCTCTCCCTCTCTCTCTCCCCTGTTTTTTTTTTCACTGTTCAATGACATAGATGTTGATCAGCTGATGGCCTTGGCCTTGATAGGAGGGTAGGTTTTCGTTCAGCAACATACGGGAAACAGTCACTTTGGAAATAGTTATTTTATATTGGTGATTGGCATATTTGCTTTTGTTGTTGTCCGTGATTCGTGAGGGAAACTGGGGATATTATCAATGCCATTGAGGTCGGGTGGAATCCCGAATATTAAGGGTTTTTCTAAGAGAGACAAAATGGGGGAAGCAGATGAAATAATCACAGCTGTCATGGAGGTCGATGGAATCCCGAATATTAAGGGTTTTTCTAAGAGAGACAAAATGGGGGAAGCAGATGAAATAATCACATTTTGCTGCATAAAGTCACGAATGTTGCCGCAAGGGTTCGCCCTTCTCAGGGCATTGCAGATGGTGTTCTTTCCCAGCCAGTGCAGATTTTTATTCAAAGGGTTAATAATTTTTCAGACACTGAGATAATTAAAAGTGATGCAGAGGTATTTACAGAGGCAAAAGCCTTGTTTGATTTCGACAGGGGAAATTTAGCAAATCATTGTCATAGTTTTCAGTATACAAAATACCAGTCATGGACCGAATCACAAGCATTTCTGAGGACAGCCTATGGAACAAAGGGACTATGGTGAGAAACCTAAGAGGTTTCTACAAGATTAGAAAATGTCTGGAGACCATGGTTGAGCATAGAGTTTTGACTCACCCGGGAGAATGCGTAGAGAAATTTTTAAAAATCCATATGGGCAAATGGAAATAATATTTCCCTTGATAACTTGCACAGATTGTTGCATCTTTCCCAGCTTCTAAACGACGTCCAAGACGCCATTGTAGATAGCTTTGATGAAAAGATTGAATCTACATCAGATGAGGAACTGATTTATTCCCAAGCTTAGAAACACATGTCCAAATGCCCCACAGTGGATAGTACACTTTTTAATGGGACCGGTCCAAAGAACGCAACACAAAGGGATTTACTTTCCTTCTCGTTCGGTGGTGTGCAAACGTGCAATATAAAAAGAATCTATGGATCAAGGGCTACAGTGTGTTGTTTCAATAGTAATAAGCCAGGGCACACAAAGAAAATATGTAGAGTCAAGTATTGTGGAATATGCAAAAGTGCAGATAACTTTTGGCAGTCTTCTCCGTCTCAGAAACGAAGGAGGACAAGACCCACACCTTAGAAATCTGGGAGTTTTAATATGAGTACTTCTCAAGCAGGCTACTCAAAGGGACAAAGAGATCGGCCAAATTTTTGGAAATCCGATCTACAAAAAGGGTACAGATGATTTGAACCATGACATCTGCCATCCAATAAACAATAAAACTTGCGTTAAGCTCCCGAAAAACTTATCCATCAAGTGCCCAGGCATATGTAATCAATAAACTTTTTTACTATAATAAACCATAAAATATTCAATTTCTGTGCTTTACATCGCCAAAAGCAATCAGTCTTTATCAAGAACCAATCATCTACTATAATGAACGAGTTAAAACAGGAAAGCTGTTATAATTCAGCATGCAAGATAGGAGACATAACTACAATCAATTGCGTATTTGCATTATAGAATTTGTGGTTTTATTCAGATGAAATTCAGAAATTGCATCATTTGAGGTTTTCTTTACAGATTTCTAACAATACCCATATTACCAAAGTGCCTGAGGCCACTGAAGAAAGGTCAGTTATTTGCATAAATGATATCAGCTGATTAACGTTTCTAGGAAATATGCCCCACATATTCCATTAATATTCAAGTCTACCTCTTCTTCGTTTAGTAAATTTTTTTCAAACTGATATACGTAATAGACCTTTTATTTGATATATGATTCAGTTAGGCAGTTGAGTGATTGTTATCATCATTTATAGGTAATGAATATTGTTTTCAAACTGATTATTTTACATTTTGGTTGATAAATTGATTAATTGGTCTGAATAAATAAGATGTGAATAGCATATAATGATTTAATACTAAACATTCAATCTGCTTGATATTCAGAGCTACTATTAAAAATTGAAATATCATTTCATCACAGCTATAGAGGTATGTTTACCTCGACACACAACATTGAAACCTACATGGTTGTGGTCAAACTCTGTGACAAACAGGCAGTGAATAGGGCTTTGAAAACAAAAAGACTATTCAAGATAAACTTGAAATAGCCATGACCTCAATTTACAGAGTATTCAAGGCTTGATCTAATTACCTAATTACAGTAATGTTAGCTAAATAAGATAAATACAGCACCCATTTTAGCTCCTTTCACTTATTTTGTTTCTTATTAATAAGACACCTTGAGATGCTGTGCTAAAACTCAACAATAATGGAAAAAAGCACACGAGAAATTTAAAAGTAGTTGTGGTAATCTTGATAATTCCA
Source organism: Macrobrachium nipponense (assembly GCF_015104395.2). Lineage (NCBI taxonomy): Eukaryota > Metazoa > Arthropoda > Malacostraca > Decapoda > Palaemonidae > Macrobrachium > Macrobrachium nipponense. The sequence continues at coordinate 80,500,952 of NC_087207.1, forward strand.
CACTCTTAGTAGTATCAACCGTCGTATTTTTTTCCATGGAGATATGGAAAATAAAATCTTCACCAGGCCTCGAATCCGTTCTCCGTTTAAAATGGCATATTGATAGCCATAACAAATAAAGACATGATCATCACGTGGCATTTCCTAATAAGGAGTTCACAGTAGCTCAAGCGTATATATTATTTTAAAATGTATACTGGAAAATAGTATGATAATGGATTTTTCGAATGCATGAAAAATATTTTTTTCCAAATTGAGAGGCTTTGGAAATGCATTATTTGGAATTGGGTGAGTAATTGTGTTGATGGATAAGTGGTTTTATCAAGTGTCAAACATTCTTTCCAGTAAACTTTGAAAGTTTTAATCGTCACTGTTCTCCTCAGATGGAACCTCAAAATATAATATGGACATTCCTAATGTTCACCTCTGAAATAATAGAATGGAGGACTGCAGCATTAGTGTCAGATTGACGAATTTTCATTATTTCCTTCACTGGAATCTCTGTAGCAACGGGACAACTCATATCGCCTTAGAAGACATCTCTGTTTGTCGTATGGGAGGGAAAAGAAGGAATAACGCATAGAATTTAACTTCGAAAGGAAGAATTTTACTGTATATATTTCAATTGACTCGCAGTTCCATTATATTCTTGTAGATAAATTTAAGATGCATGACCTTTTTTCTACGTAATAACTAAAGCCGCATATAAGGAATACAACGTACTTCCTTTAGTATATTTGCTTTAACCTATCGTCACAATTGTATACCAATACTGAATTTTTTTTAAACTACTGAAATTGAACTGAATGTATACAAGCAAGAAAAATGGGGCCTGAATGATGGAATATTCTAAATTCCAGAGTGAGATCTCTTGTATGAAATCGTCTTATCCCAGCTTCATTAATTGTCGCTTCAACGAAGTGTTTGAGATGGCATGTTTTAATCTGTTTAATTTCAGATTAAACAAAAATTATATCAAAATGTACTGATGCTCTATAAGAAAAACTGATAATAACATTAGATTTAAAGATGAAGCTGAATAGTAGTAAGCATAATTCAGGGTAAAAAAAAAATGATGGTGTGGTATCTGACTCAGAGAAACACGAATGTCATGAAAGGATAATTTTCTTATTCTATTTTCTTTTCTTGTTGGTTAAATTGTTTTTTAATACCCACTAGCTACAATAAAGATTGTAAAAACTTCACTTTACCATCACAAATTATTATAAAATATTTCTTTAAATATCTATATAATGGTTTTTAAATTGGGGGGCCATCGATCAAACATTCAGTAGTTTCAAAATTAGTGCTAAAACTTGTTATAGCAGTGGAGGAAGCAATTCATAAACCCACAAAACATTGGATTATTTTCAAAAGAGTGACACAAACACATAAGAATAAACACCTGTCCAATGAATAGGAGATGGCCAGTTTCCAGTTTTTTTTCGGTGTAATCTAATTATTTTTTCCACACTACCAATAAAATTCCTAGGGTGTTGATGCGAGACACGTAATTGATAAATGACCTAGTCCTAGTATTTAACAAGGAGGTTTCGCTTTTTTTTTTAAAACGCTTATTCCTCTCGTATCTTAGCATTGTAGAATAGGGTAAGAGAATACATTCTACTTGTTGTGGACATAGAAATGTAGTTATTCACCAAAACTTGTCACATAAATGTTTGGTAGTCCACATTTCTATATCTTTATATTTTGTGTGATATTGATATATATTAAAGACATGGGACATTTCAGAGAATGTAATTGATTTTCCTTTTTTAAATAAGAAAAATTTTGTAAAACAATTCAGAGTAATATAAAGTAAAGCACATACTTTGAACCTACCGACTTTTTAGTAATCAGAGAAATGACTATAAAAACGTGAGATAACGGAACTGCTGTATTCTAGTGCTTTAGGTAGGCAGCAGAACATTTGGTTTAAGTCTTTGTGATCAAATAGTGTGGGGAATCTTTTTATGTTAACTTATCATGCTTTCAATAACCTAAGTTCTCTTCAATAGCCTTTATATTTAGAGAAGTCAAAACCTTTGTGGATTGGCAGTTATGGGGGCATAGACCATAGCGGAACATTTCCACTATTTTTTTTCTTTTTCTTATAAGATTATCATGACTTATTCACAGATTAGTTGGACTTACAAATTTTCTCTGTTTGGAGGAAGGGAATTATTGCTGTATTACCTAAGAGACCAAGACCATCGTCATGCCCCTTAAAACCGCCACTAACGTTCAGTTATGCCTGCACAATTATAACTGCGCAGTCTGACTGTGCAGGCAAATCTTAGCCACTAACGATACAAGCCGTTTCCTCAGTCTCCGTAGCAGCCATGGTGTCGACACACGATGCTCTGGCTGGAACTGACTTGCTGATATAAAAAAAAAAAAAAAAAAAAAAAAAAAAAAAAAAAAAAAAAAAAAAAAAAAAAAAAAACTCATAAACATCAAGTAAGACGTCCAGTGTAAGAGTGGTTGATGAAAAACTAATAAAATACTCTATGTAAATTTCCTGAGTTTAAATTTGGTCCCAAGGACTTTCAAAATGTTTATTGAATATTTTACGAACGAAGGAAGAGTTCCATAGTAAGCTAATTAAGTTTGTAATTGTTTGCTTTAGTTACAAAGCTGACACATATAGGGCTAAGTTTTATTCTGTCATTAAAAAGGGTTAATACTGATTTGTTTTCGTTTAAAGACTGACTTTCTAATGACGCGTGAATGAAAATCATTAGTTACTACGGTCTTCCTGTGTTTCATTAGTGTGTTGCTTAGTCTAATTTAATTTAAAAGCGAACTTCAGTGAGATGTAAGTAATGAAAAAAACATACATAGTCCAATATTGTTTGATTTTGTTTCGTTAGAAAGTTGAATATTATTTTGTTCTAATTTTAAAAACAAATTGCAAACATGATGCATAATCATGAATAGGCGCATATAGGGCTATTCTTGTTTTACATTTTTTTTCATATTAAATATTTATTCTAATTGAAAAACTGTCTTGCAAATATGGTTTATAACCACGGCTGAACAAACATAGGCTTAATCTGTTACCAAAGGCTTTGGATTTCACTTGCCAAGACAACGTCTCATTCATATGGAAGGTTTCAACATTCAAGAATGATGCTGCCACTTTCAGCCTTCATTACACACTTTTTTCCCGTGGAAAGATGGCAAAATTATAAATACATATTGTACTGACTTCCCTACCAATTATTACAGACCAGTAAATTCAATATATCATCGATTTAGGTATAAACACTTTAAAATTTAATAAACCCATCTCAATTATCATAATCAGCTCATGTTGTCTGCCTGCGGACGGACACCGAAATGAGCCAAAAAAGCTGCCTCTACCACATTAACGTTGCAATGCGCTTGCGCAGCCGTTTGGCCTGGGGTTCATCGATTAAGATGATCTATTTACCCAGGCCGCCTGCGCAGGCCAGAAAAACTTTGCAGGTTGTCCACACTAACGTTCAGTTATAACTGCGAAGTCCAACTGTGCAGTTATAACTACGCAGACATAACTGAACGTTAGTGGCAGGCTTTAGAATAGAAGCCAATTTTAATCACTCCTGTTTTATCTGAGGTTCACCGAATCTGCTCTTTAAGTGTCTTTGTATATTTCTCGTAGATAATATCTTGCTATCATCATTACAGATTGGGTATGTAAAGACCTTGGTACTTTTGATGCGCTCTTATCAATATCTATTGTCTTGCAGAATGCTTTAGGTGAGGATGCATGGTCAGTTTAGATTTAATGGAGCCTTTGGCTGAATGAACCATAAAGCACTTATCCACTAGTCAGTGTAATTGGAAATTGGCGGATGTTTTCTGAATGAATGAACATCTCAAAGGGCACCTGGGTTTCATATATCATAGATAAAATCTTCTTTCAACCAACACTTAAGAAGATTAAAGATGAATTATCAATAGGGGTGACCTAGTCAAATGACTTACCTGTGGATGGATCTCTTGGTATAAATACCACCTTTTCTGCAACTTGTCCCATCCATTACGTACTGAAGAGAGAGACAGCAGTCCCTGAAATAGACTACTTACTTTCTATATTTTGGTGTTTCTATGGGCTCCTTTTATTGGATGGAATTCTGTTGTAACACAACATTTTTACCAGTCACACACACACACACACACACACACACACACACACACACACACACACACACACACACACATATATATATATATATATATATATATATATATATATATATATATATATATATATATATATTATTCTGATTGGTTAACTGGCTCAGCTGCTGATCCCCTGTGGGTACTTTGTAGACGCTGGAGCAGTCACTCACACTGTCGTAAGGGAAGGGCACCTCTCTGTGCAAGATTCTGATTGGTTGGAGGGGGCGGTTGCATGGCATCACAACTTGCCGAATTGTCATTGGCTAGTTGCTATTGTATGATGTTATGCCTGGTGTAGTCTGATGTTTCTTGATGTGGGGTGTTTTGTGTGGTGCTCGTAAATATGAAATAATAAAGTAAAAATGTCTGTAGATAATATATTTAACTCTTATACAAAGACACATAAAAAGTAAGTACCTCAAATGATTGTCCAAACATTGCTTTCAAGAAAGGATTGAAGGTAAACGTAATATGCCCACTTACAAGTATAATTCTGTAAAGTAATAAGAAGAAAAAAATTTACAGGAATTCTCACTGAATCCATCTCACTGAAATCACTACTTTATGTTATGTAATATATCAAGAACAAAAATGACCTTCAAATCTAGGACGGCAGTGAAGCCTTAGCCCACTACGCCACTGCAAGAGGATATAAGTTTATGCCGCCTCCCACCTCAAATACCCGCTGCACTTAGGGATTTGTAGTTTTGGAATACCTGAGTGCGGTAGGTATTTGTGGTGGGAGGCGGCATAAACTTGTATCCTCTTGCGGTGGCGTGGTGGGCGAAGACTTCACTGTCGTTATGGATTTTCGGGTCTCGATGGTTCGTGCCCGTCAGCCAGCAAATCTATTATCACCTAAAAAATTCTCCTTCGGTTAAACATATATGAAAATATATTAATTCCGAGGCAGCGCAAATTAAATGTTAAAGGACATTTGTAGCTCGATAAATGTATATGAATCACGGTAATGTGATACGACTTATATATATATATATATATATAAGATATATACTAATATATATATATATATTATATATATATATATATATATATATATATATATATATATATATATATATAAATATAACATTTTTTTTTATATATATCTATATATATATATATATATATATATATATATATATATAAAATATAGTTATATATATATATATATATATATACTATATATATATATATATATATATATATAATATATATATATATATATTATATATATATAGTTATATATATATATATATATATATGGATATATATATAATATATATATATATATATATATATATATATAATATACATATAATAATATATATATAATATATTATATATATCTATATATATATATATATATACATATTATATATATAGATCTTATTTATATAATATATATATATAAGATATAATATATAGGTATATTAATATATATATATATATATGTACACGCAAAAACAAGCACCAAAACCATGCATCAACTCTAATACAACATGACAAATCACTACACAGACAAACAACAATCCACACCTAAATGTCTCAATAACTCAAAAAACACATAAAATCACTCTCTCTCTCTCTCTCTCTCTCTCTCTCTCTCTCTCTCTCTCTCTCTCTCTCTCTCTCTCTCTCTCTCAAAACTGAAAACCACAGACACAAACCTTCTCCATGATGTCTTATCAACAACAAATAAACACAAAACAAGACATAGTAAATACACAAAATATCCAAACCCTCACTATTGCCTTCAACGGACTCAAAGAACCTAACTAGACAACAACCAAAACAACTAGCCTCTCTCTCTCTCTCTATCTCTCTCTCTCTCTCTCTCTCTCTCTCTCTCTCTCTCTCTCTCTCTGTCTCTCTCTCTGTCTCTCTTCTGAAAACACAAGCTACTATCCACCCTTATCTTATATTGAGTTTATGAAATACTGTAAGGTGTTACATACTTTACTGTAACTATTACCGCCACAATGATGTGTTCACTGCATTAGAAACGAAAATGTTTTAATTTGTACTATGTGGGTCCTCTTTTATATAAAACTCATCACTTATTCATCTTTTTAATTTCTGCAATTCGTAAAAATTTATATCAATGAGAGCCTTATTTCAAAATCAATATATTATATAAAAAAATTCTATTACTGAAATCCTAATCCTAATATGTAAGTAATATTAATTAATATTGACAGCTAAAGATAATTAATAAGTATTTTCTTAAATATGAAATAATCTTACTTCAAAATTAGGCTTCCGAAAGCATTTTTTTTACAATCTAGTAGAGGGATCTTTCTTTTTTATTTGTAAAATTTTTCCAATATTGTACAGTTCACCCTTGCTATTAGTTGTAACATATTTACCGTGTAAAAGAAACATAATCTTTTATACCTTTTTTCACATTGATACAGTCAAAGCACAATACTAGCACCCTTGCACACCTCACACAAAGCGTAACTTACATTGAAATTATATTGCCTGCAGTATGCATTGTTTCGATCACAGCTTCTAATTTACTATTCGTAATACGCAATGTATAGTCGGGTTTACGTTTAGCAAAAAATTATATCGTATACAAGCTATTTTCCTTTTAAACGATTTCTTTTTTATGAAAAGCATATGGAAAGTAGGGAAACAGCAAAAAGTAAACCCTCGTTAAAGATATATAAGTATAAAAAGTATTAAACATTCAGCAAAATGTTTCGTAGGTTTACGTAACAATAATAATTTCCTTAAATTTAATTGCTGAGAGTCGAAGGGCTGGTCACAAATGGCTTCCACCTCTGAAAAAATATTTGATTATGAATTCTTGAAGGGATAAAAAAATTTGATATTAACGAATGCTATATCAGCATAATATCTACTGTTTCAGTGCAAAAAGAAAGAAAGAAAGAAAAGAAACTACTAAGCATAAACAAAACAAAAGCATTTCAAGAGATTTCTGTGATCAAAGTTTACTTGAATTACATTAATCCACCCAAAGAGGATTTTTAATTGAACTAAATAAAGATAAATTCTCTGGACGCTCCGCTTTACCCCCGAGAGAGAAAACCCGTCTCTTCGTATCTAGGTCCTTATTTCCACCTCCAGCATCTCAGGTCCCCCAAATGCCAAAAAACCCAGTCTTGATAGGCATCCAATTTTCGAAGCGATTGGTCTGGAGTTCATTTGCATACATTTCCAAAAGTCGAGTGCTGCCTCATTTTTCGTGTAAACATGGTAGTTATTTTTCAACAGAACGTAATCAAAAGAATCGATAAGATTAAGTTTTAAACTAACATTTACTTACACGAGCAAGACATGAAAGAAAAGAGGCCAAGACAAATAACTATCCTGTACATGAGTTTAAAATACTTTATAATTATACTCGATGAGTCTTTTTTTATCAAGTGTTCTGCTTTAATTTGAGAATTATAAAAAAATAAAAACAGTTGTTTGTGACAGTGAGTTTTATTACGAAGATCAGATCGGTGCAAAGAAGGTAGATAAATATGGAAAAATTAATCTGTAACATTAGGCAAGAATTTAAAGCATCGTACACATATCAAAATTAGGGTAAGTTAAATCTTTCGAAATATTGTTAATAGATTACAAATATCAGTAAACAAAATAAAAAAAAATAAGAATCTTGCATTACTCCATATGTGATAGAAAATAATCTCTGATGTAATTAAGGAAATTATGGTTTTCTTATGTATGGTTCAATCCAAGAAAGTATACACCGAAAACGCCTACTATGCATTTCAGGGACCGCGATTCATAATTTTTATCAAATATCTTTCAAACTAATTAATTATTTGATCAAAATGCTACTTTACCAGTGTACAAGAACCCAAATTTATTGGTAATATAGTGCATTGGTCAAATGATGTTAGTTACGGTGTTTACTCTTAATTACAAGGTGTTAGTCTACTGAAAATTCCAAATGAAGTGGTAATGTTGAGAATCCCATGGTTTTTTTTTTTTTTTTTTTTTTTTTTTTTTTTTTTTTTTGCATTTTCTAATACTATAGGGCATAACAATAAAAAAACTGCCGGGTGACACTGTTACCATTGGGGAAAATTATCTACACAATAAATAAGTTTGAGGTATTTCCGCGACAAAAAATCTATACATGTTTATACTTCTGTCTGACATTTTTATTAATCTCTTCTTTCGAACACATAAATAGTTTTATTGATTGTTATTTAAAAAAAACATGGCCATAATTGAGAAGAAAATTACTAATATTCAGAAAAAAAACTCGTGTAAAATCAATTAAACATCTAAATAGTTATCATTATTACACCGCACAAACTGAAAAATTCGTACTGCATTTAGCTAGTTATCACATAAAATGTTTCATAGAATAGCCTCTTCTTCATTTCTTTCTTCTCCTTCTTTACTTCTATCTTTCATCAGTTTAGTGAATCGGTTCAAACACTCTATTGAACTTTTACATTGATAAAACAATGCACTTTCATATGCATTCCCTTCAATAGCACAAGAACATTTAATAGGCTGCAGAATATATTTTGGAGCACATGATACTCATTTGGGTGTAGTAACTGACACTGTAGCCAGTCGGGTGGATTGGCTTCATCAGTACATTTCCATCGGGCAGCCTGTAGGTGACACCGGTAAACATGGTATTTAAATGCTACTGCTGTTGGAGGCAGTTTCCTTAACTGGGGAGCTCCTACAACTTTATTGGCAGAACATTTTTTTCGGCCATACCGCATACCTAATGTCGGACATATTGTCAGAGGCTATTGGCACTATGCCGTAGCAGGGTGATAAAAATGTAGTTGCATGTTGTATAACATCTGACATGTTTGCATTTATGTCACCAAACCCAGCAATCTCGTAACCTTGCCATAAAACATTCACAACTGTTGCCTTTCCCATTCTATGTAATTGTGATGTTGTGTCACAACCAGATAAAGCATATGCTGCTAAAATGTTTGAAACTATGGGGTGGTGTTTTCCACAGTAGCTTTGATATCTATTTGACTATGTCCCCCAGAAGTAGCTTCCATCATTACTCTACAATTTAGATTATGCTTGTGGTAATGATGTAATAAAAGTACAAAAACATCTGAATCTTCACATATTATGATGATATCAACTCCATCCTTTATTAAGTAGAGGAGCTGGTGGATTATCATAATATCAGCTTCTTCTTGGGTACTGTGAAGGTCCTCATGTCATGTGGTTCCTTTTGACCATTCTGAATAAGAGTGGGGTTTGGAGAAAGCCCAGTGACCACTAGCTTATTTTTGTGACTTCTTTCTACAGCTTTCTCTGTTAGTCTGAATAATGTAGTGAATGACCTGAATTTTGTTTTTGGTAACAGAGAGTGTCACACTTTGACTAGGGAGAGGGATGATGATACTAAGTTTGTATTTTCTACTGCTTGACTTGGCTCAAGACTCTCTAGTACCCGTTTTAATACTGTCTTCAGTGTATCGATCAAAAGTAAGATATACATCAGTCTTATCAAGTCTTTCCAGTATGTATGAGCACTAAGCATTGCAGTAGTCATTAATAGTTCCTGCATTGGGCCAAGTTATTACCCACATGATAACACAACCAAGTATCACAACTACTTTTGGTTTCAATAGTCGTCCAGACTGTTCAACTTTTAGTTTGTTTTTCAAAGTGGCTTTATTTGTGGGAATAGACTTTTTACCAGACTCTGTGAATAATGATAGGGGTACTGGAGCAAGTTCATGATCTATGACTGGAAGCCTGCGACTCATAGCCCATCTCTTGATGCTTTGTGGATTCAGTGTGTTACCAATAATGCCTGATGGACCGTGGCCATATCTCATGAATGTAGTCTCTATAAACATGTCAGACCACATTCCATTCCACAAACCTGCATTATGACCTTTCAAGAATTTGACCTGGATATCATCTGGAAACCTTTGCATTTCAAGTAAGTAAAGTAGTGCATATCTGGCATAGTTTCTGTGTTTAGCTGCATAAAAAATATGGCAATAGATTCAACAGACCATAGGTGCAGCAGTCAGTCCCCTTCTCGCTCTGCTCGCACAAATATCATGATCATAATAGGCTTAATTAAATTGTCCATCCAAAGTTTTACCGTTTTGCTCTTGGTAGATCGGGCTTCAAGATCTGCCATTAAGTCCCCATAATTAGATGTTATAGGTATGTATGGACGCAGTATTTCTTCTACTACCATGCGCAGGGATCTGACATTATTTGGGAAGTTCTTTTTAGTAAGCATCTTTGAAACACCACCAAATGCTGATCCAAGAGAGTGGAATTTCAGCTTAGCTACTTCCTTGTACAGTTGCAAATCATTTGTGATAATGACATAATCTTGATTGCATTTTTTACTCAGATCTAAGCATTTTTATTACAGTAAGCATAGAACTGGGATCAGCTGGCTTCATATCCAAAAGTGGTTGATACCGTGTTACAGTGGCCGGTCGCAGAGAGTGTCCTTGGTCCCTTGCAACTTTAGTGTTATACCCTCCAAATTCTGGAACACCCTCACTAACTACTTGTTGGAAAAGCCCATGATCAAGCATCCTTGGGGTAAACCAGGTTGCTTGGCAACTACATCAGGCATAGAAGGTTTCTGTGGTCCAACATGTAGGCAGTATTCTATATCTGCTACAGGTTCTTCTTTTATTTCATTCACTGACAGTCTAGGTATGACATCATCCTGAAAATATCTATGTTTGTCAGTTGCTAAATTAATATTAGCATTTGGTGAATTAATATTAGCATCAAAATTATCTGACATGAACTCAATCAGGCCATCAGTTTCATTGAATAAACCCTCTTCAGAATTATTTTTGGCAGTTGCAGCTGCAGCCAATGCTTTGAAGCGTATGACTTCATGGTATGGTGCACAAACCTTAAAATTAGACATTAGATCAATCATAGAGGGAGTGCACAACAATACCCCAAAGGGCCACCTGCACTGAAGTATATGTGTTTGTAACAATGCTGCTGATGATGTTTCCTATCATTATTGAAGGCAATGCATCTTTGTCTAAACTTTTAGTTATATTTTGTAGTGCACAAGACAAGGTTTCACTGACTGGTGCTAAAGCCATATCATTATTAAGACGACTTTTGTAGCAATCTTTATCTGGTATATTTTCTTTGCATTCATTTACAATGGTGGAAGCAATAGTTTTTACAGCTGTTTGAACATCGTCATAGTCTTCATCTGTTGACAGTTTTATGAGAATGCTTGCAGATGATTTATGAATAAAAATACTAGCGTAACTATAAGCAGACAGCACTATGTACTCGTTTTCTTAAATATCCATAATGGTGTTCATAAACTGACGACGCTTAAGCTTTCCACCATGGACAATACAATCTTGATAAAGATTAACTGAATTCCATATCTAGGAATAGTCTTTTTTCACTTCAGTTATACAAGCATGTAGTGCAGCAGTATTATCCATGTCAGTCATATCTGAAGAAGAGGTCTCTGTTTTACAGTATTAGGTTTGACAAACATTTGATAGCATTTTCGGTGGTATCGTCCATCTGCAGCATGAAGATCTGTTGTTGCCCCACTTAGTCTAAGTTCAACTTCATAGCCCCACAGATCATTACGCAATTTACAAGCAATTAATATAAATTCTTTAAAATGTTTCTGTGTATCACCACGGTCTGATGTGTGGCATAACGATGCCTTGTCCCATCTTTCAGGATGGCGTGGATCAGGTGTAATTGGACGGTCATTTCCACAAAATATACAATGTTCTTTGTATATGAATTGCCTTGTTTCTTTTCTTTTCTTTCTCTTAGTGGAAGTTGGGGTAATGGGTGATTGCTTCTAATGTTTCTTTAAGTATCGGGTGATATGCAGAGAAGATGTATAGGTTGATATACAGTCTTTGCGAGATCCCATTGTTGTATCTGGATACAAGCTGTAATACAATTCATCACCTTTCCTTCTAATTGCCTTGATAATTCTATTTGCTGATGTTTCCTTAATATCAGTTGCAGTGCCTTTACAAAAGAGATTATCTTTTAAAAAAACAATCCTTCATCCTGGAAAATAATTTTTTTTTTCTGAAATTTGTTGCTCATGCAAAATTGAATGGTGATAATTCACTAGCTGATATACTCAATACGTTATAAAAGAGAAAGTTATACAAATGTAGCCTATATCAGCGATATAGTTAACCATATGCTAGTATTTAACCCATTAATGCCCACAATTATAAATGATGCATTTATGTTTTTTTCTTTATAAATAATTAACTTTGGTCCAAACAACAAGGTTCTACAATCAGAACTAAAATTCTATATGTCTAACTATAGATTTGTATGTGGCAGGATTTCCTGCCGCTGGGCAGTGGAGTTAACATATTTGCAAATTTTTTTATAAATTCATGTATAATAGTCAAATGAAAGCAGTGAATTATATCCTGAAGGCTAAGAGGATTTACTTTATGATCAAACATTCTGAAAACAGAGTAACTTGCATTAACATTAGATGTTATTTTGTGTTGGGGCTCGGAATTTTTAAATAACTTCTCCACCTCGTCAGTTTTCATTGGAGACTATATACCAAACTATAATATTTAAACCAGTGGCTACAAATTAAGTACTCTTATAGGCTTGAGAGTATGGTGTTATATATATATATATATATATATATATATATATATATATATATATATATATATATATATATATATATATAATATACGTATATATATATATATATATAGTCATTTTGTTGTGTGTATCGTACCAGCGATCGTATATATAATATAGTATAATATATATATATATATATATATATATATATATATATATATATATATAATATATATATATATATATATACGATATAATACGTATATATATACGTATATATATATATATATCTATATATATATATATATATATATATAATATATATATATATATATATATGTATATATTATTATATATATACTATATTATAATATATAGTTATATATAATATATATATAATATATATATATTATATAATATATATTATATATATAAACTAAAATCTGAAGCCTATGAGAAAGCTTATTTTGTAACCACTATTTGAATATTATAGTTTGGTATATACTCTCGAATGGAAACTGACGAGGTGGAGAAGTTTATTTACAAATTCCGAGCCCCAACACAAAATAACACTTAATGTTAATGAATGTTACTCTGTTTTCAGAATGTTTGATCATAAAGTAATTCTTCTAATCTGTTTGAAAAACTTAAATTATTTCTATACACCATATTTATTCATATTCGTGAAGAATGGTACACACATAATACATTTTTCAATAGCTAGTTTTCTTGCTTCATGAAGTGAAAATGAGCAAAATGTCAAACCCAACGATAAAAACTAATTTGAATCAGTTAATGAATTTAAAATTGAGCATGCTGAATCAGTTGAAAACGCTATTTTCTATCAACTTAAATTGCAAATTCTAAGTCTCCCTCATATCATTTAGAAACCTTTTTGGTACTTCTCCGTACATACTGGGTGCAATTGAACAAATTATATTTTGCAGAGAAATGTTGGTCTTCTGGATCAGTCACGACATCTAGAATTTGGTTGGTCACCTTTTATGATCTCGTGGTGATATTTTATCTGTGTTGCTTGCTAATCCGGATTCAAGCCTTTACAGAATTGAGTGCTTTGTGGCAAATGCCATAAGGTTTCATTATAGCAATGACTTCATGCTTAGTGATTTCCATAATGCTAATGCTATTCCATAATTTTCAATTAGCGGAATGTGATTCTGTAAGCAGAAATTTGTTGATCAACACCACCCATACGATGGTTAACACTGCACCAAACATATGAGGCGCACTGTTATTATATGAGTGTCATAATAATATTATAATTATAATATCATTAAAATGATGATATTATAGTAACATAATTATATGTTTATAATTATAAACATATAATGATATCACTTTAAGTCTCACTAGTTTCAGAGGGAGACGGGAATCAATGGATAGAATATGGGAGGTGGGAAACAGGAATTGGAATCAAGTATAAAAATACACCATAACAAAAAGGTAAGAGTGCTAGGAATAAAGGTGAAGTGCTAACTGAACAAATAGTCACTTTCAGTTACATTATTTAGTAGTCTGGTGGGTGTAGGTCCAGATCAGATAGTCAGCCAAGGGACAGGAGTCACTTGCAGTTCTTCACCAGAGGAAAGGACGAAGTCTTCTTCACTACGAACAGAAAAAAGTTTGTTGGGCAGACTCAGGGGATGAGTCAGGATAGAGATCTTCATTTTACTAGTGGTCTTCATCAAGAAGATGCTGTTCATGGAGAATGGCAGGCAGAATAGTCAGGCATATTACCGCTTCTAGGTCAAGGTATTGTGACAGAGTTTGAGTCGGGTTGTAAGGACGCTATCCGGATAGAGGGTTCTTGAATGGCCAGGGCTATAGTCGTGATCGTAACACGCAAGATGTTCTCTAGACAGGAATCACACTACTAAGGAGCAAAGAGATTCCCTTCCAGAACTCTAAATACATACCAGGACAGATAACCCAGACATGTCTAGTCTGAACTAGATGTTGTCTTCCCATGCAGGTTCGAGAGCCCCTTGGGGCTCACTCATCTCGGTCCTTTGGGTCACCAGCTAACATGTTTTCCATCACCCTGAAATGTCACACACGCACACACACATGTATATAGTATATATATATATATATATATATATATATATATATATATATATATATATATATATATATATATATATATATATATATATATATATATATAAAACTTAATTATTCAATAAAGTTTTCATGGGAAAGTTTAGTGATGTTGAAGTATGATAACTGGCTGTAATAACATCATGAATCGAAGTATAAGAGTTAGTTTTTGCAATAAAATAATTATTTCCCTCGATGATCATAAAAAATAACTGCTCATCGTTAGGTAATGCTACTATATATATATATATATATATAAATATATATATATATATATATATACTATATATATATATATATATATATATATATATATATATATATATATATATATATATATATATATGTCTTTTAGCACAAACTGAAGCGCTAAATTGCTCGATTTTCTCGTAAATAATTTGTTAATTGTTCAAATCACAAATTACATCCATTTGTAGAAGTTAAATAATATTTACTTTATAAATCATTCTACGGAATTATAGATATATTAGTTTACATTTTACATATAGGTTTTTCTCATTAATTTCCATTACAAATACCTTTCAGTCTTTACGTGCCAGAGCCTAAGATATTAAACATGGGTTATCCAGATTACATCGGCTTCATAAATATTTTCTGTTATCAATGGTGATGTATACCTTATAAATACTGCATCCCCTGTGCTGTGAAGTGTGAACACAAAAAATGATAATTGCGTTACTGAGACTGCAATCAGATTTAGTGGTGACCCTGGTATACACATGCAAATGAGATCCTTCAAAAGTTATTTTCACAGAACTTAGAAATGTTTATTTTTCTATATAAAAATGAACGGTTATTCCAGTTATAGTAGGTTACATGCATTCTATCGAAGTTGACAACACATGGGTAACGGATATGAGAATATTAAATACTAAAGCTTTATATATAGTAAATGTAGTAGTTCATTAGAGAATGTTGAAGCCGAAACACAAAAATAAAAAATATATATAGTAAAATACCTACTATTAAATTGTGCTAATTGATGGTACGTTTTGATAACAATATGTTTCTCAATAACAGATTGTCAACAAAATAAGTGTACTCATAGGATCGATGAAGAGTTTGTTCAAAATATTAAATTTAGGTACTGCGTAATCACTTCCTTAATTTTTTCGATGCCTTCAGCATCACATAAACCCTTAGGGAGCTAGTGCCGTCAATGCACCTCATGCGGTGCACTGTAGGAATTACTTTAGGTTCTTTGCAGCATGTCTTAGGGCCCTAGCTGCAACCACTTTCGTTCCTTTTACGGACTTCCTTTTATATTCTCTTTCTTCCATCTCATAACAATTAATTCATAGTATAAATGCGAGGTTTTCCTCGTGTTACACCTTTTGAACTTTTTACTGTCAATTTCCGTTCCAGCGACGAGTGACCTTATATGTCCCACCGCTTGGCCTTTGGCCTGAATTCTATAATCATTCCATTTCATTTCAAAATTAGGCATCACATAAAGACCAAGATATTTTCATTTTTGGTGAATGGAATTTATCTCCCAAATCTTTATCACTACGACTTCAAAGGCAGGTATTTCATATAGGTTCTTGCAGTCTCAGTAACGCAAATATCATTTTTTTTTGTTCACAGCACAGGGGATGCAGTATTTATAAGGTATACATCACCATTGATAAAAGAAAAGATTTATGAAGCCGATGTAATCTGGATAACCCATGTTTAATTTCTTAGACTCTGGCACCAAAAGACTGAAAAGTATTTGTAATGGAAATTAAAGAGAAAAACCTATGTGTAGAATGTAAACTAATATATCTATAATTCCGTAAATATCATTTAACTCCTGTTTATACAGTAAATATCATTTAACTTCTACAACTGGATGTAATTTGTGATTTGAATAAAAACAATTAACAAAAATTATTTACGAGAAAATCGAGTAACTTAGTGCTAGTATATATATATATATATATATATATATATATAGATATATATACATATATAATATATATATATATATATATATATATATAATATATCTATATATACATACAATATATATATATATATATATATATATATATATATATATATATATATATATATATACTATATCTATATATATATATATATATATATATATATATATTATATATAAATATATATATATATATATATATATATATATATAATATATATATATATATATATATATATATATATATATATATGAGGCATAATTATTACTTCGTTGACAAGAGGAGGCCTCAGATTTCCTGAACCTTCCTCAACTACTGCTTCATTACATCTTCTAAAAGAACTTAATTTTTCAATAAAGTTTTTATGGGAAAGTTTAGTCATGTTGAAGTATGATAATTGGCTGCAATAACATCATGAGTCGAAGTCTAAGAGTTAGTTTTGTAATAAAATGATTATTTCCCTCGATAATCATAAAAATTAATTGCTCATTGTTAGGTAATGTTACTATTATATATATATATATATATATATATATATATATATATATATATATATATATATATATATATATATATATATATATATATATATATATATATATATATATATATATATATATATATATATATATATATATATATATATATATATATAGTATAGTAACATTACTTCTAACAATGAGCAATTAATTTTTATGATTATCGAGGGAAATAATTATTTTATTACAAAACTAACTCTTAGACTTCGACTCATGATGTTATTGCAGCCAATTATCATACTTCAACATGGACTAAACTTTCCCATAAAAAGTTTTTTGAAAAATTAAGTTCTTTTAGAAGATGTAATGAAGCAGTAGTTGAGGAAGGTTCAGGAAATCTGAGGCCTCCTCTTGTCAACGAAGTAATAATTATGCCTCAAATACAGAATATACAATTAAGAGGAAACATGACAATTATGCTCCATTTTAACTAACCTTCACATGGTCTGAAGGTGCATATACTTTTAACTTGATCTTCATATGTCTTGAGCGTATATGAATCAATTGATAAACTGATTCATATAAGCTTAAGAGGGTTCAAATCTCTTGGTGCCAGTTCTAGAATATGAGCAGGAACCCTGAAGATTGCATAATATAAATTTGGTCCTTTTATCCGGCATGTCCCCATCCCTTTGAAATTCAGGTGCTAAACTGCCTCACTATGTGGATTTGGGAGTTTGCAAGCTAGTGGGATTCAAGGGACCAGTATTCATACTTTCCTGGTTATTACTAAGATATTGTATTATTTATTTTATATCCCTCAAGGTTTGTATTTATTTTGTGTGTATTAAGCATCATATATTGTTAAGTTTTCTTGAGTTGTTTTCCGCTGAGCTTTAACCACTGAGCTACATGAAATCACTGACAGCAACCCTTGTAATATATATATATATTAATATTATATATATATATATATATATATATATATATATATATATACTATATATATATATATATATATACATATATATATATATATTTCTGAGTCTTTACGACTATACGGCACTAGTTTAAATAAATTAAACAAACAGGCATACTCTTACCTCTTGTTACTGGTTATCCTTCCGCAAGAGCAAAAATGCCAACTAGGCTAAAGAATCCTCGTAGATACAAAAATATACTTTTATTTCCCAAATTAGCTAAACATTAAATGGAACAAAGTGGATATAAAATGTAGTAAATAAAAGAATAAAGTCTGACTATCAAAAGACCGTAAACTGTCATTCCACTCTCCTGAACCAGATTAAGTAAACTCTTCCCCTAAATCTCATAGTCTAATTAATTATGCATTTAAATAGTCAAAGTCTCTTTAGAGAACCCATTCTCTTGTATAATGGCCATGAACCCATCTGAAACAAAGATACATATTTATTATATCACCCCAACATGTAAAGGATCATTAAATTAACGTGTACACACTACACTTCTCTCTCTCTTTTCAAAGGGTAACTTTTCAAAGTCTTAATAGTACAGTACCTTGCGATGGGTGTGCCCTCAAATCCTCCTCCAAATGCGTTCTATACCACAACACTAGTAATCGAAGAATGTCATCTGCTTTGGCACCTCGGACTATGGGGCCCCATACATTACACATCACGAACACACACACACACACACGGTCACGCCTTTTGGAATGGCATAGCAACCAAACCGCACCCAATCACGTGACCTCCGAAGGGGTCGTCAAACACATATTGCATAGTCACCAATTCCGACTCTTCTTTTCAATTCAGCAATCTTCGAGGAATCAAGCGCTTGTCGCTAAGCCCTCCTGTCACTAAGCGGAGATAGCTGAGATTAACAATTCACTGCCACACCTGCTTTCTTAAGATGGCTCGGCCACCTATGTCTTTTGTGCACTCCTGTCGCACACCACATCAGCAACTAGTATATAATGATTCATAATGTTTGCAAGATAGTCCTCATAACAAATTTTGACTATCAGTATTGATATCATAAATGCAATCACTGGAATTGTATAGCGTTTGCCGAAGAAGAATGCATATATCTCTAAGATAGACGGAACTTGAACCTCATGAATCCATGTAAGTGTTTCGTGAAAACCTTTGTCGAATAGTTGTAGACCCAGGCTGAGCACGTGAACCATCTCGAAACAATTCAGCCTGCACCATTATTCTACGACCTTCGTAAGTGTATCCAACACCCCATCGTTGCCGAACTGTAGATTCTTCATCTTCCGATGAAGGAATCGTGACCATCACCTCGTTGTCAAGGAAATATCCTGTGACTTCCATGCAAGTGCGTCTCGCACCCGCCTCATATAAGATTGTAGACCCCTGATTTGTCCCAAAACATATCACGAGACGATTACCGATGACATCTCGTCCATTGCAAAGGCAATTCATAGCATTGCCACTCGAGTGTACACTCGACCTCTGGTACAGTATAACCAAGCCTTTTCCGATGTCACCATCACGTTAAGTTGGGAATTCTCTAAAGTTCATCGTGTATATGTATTTAAAAAGTCTACATGATCATAGAATAACTAAAGTCTTGCTTCACCACACAAATCTATCATTAACTAATATACCCAATCTCCTTGTTTTGCTATTACTTTTCTCTACCATTTATCGAGTTGTGGCCTCAAGATTGCGGCTGAGGCAAGCTTGTCTCTCTCTCGCTGTAGATAATAATGATTCGGTTGTATCCTCCCTATGATGAGGTATTGTTAACAGATCGAATGTGCATGTTCTGGGCAACCAAACAAAGCTTCAAATGAAGACATTTTAATGGAATCACTAACCATAGTGTTAATATTATGTCTAACGATGTCAATATATCTGTCCAAATTTTTATCATGACCACCTACAGTCTTCCTGAGAGCTTTGAGCACTTTTTTGTTTGCTCGTTCACACAACCTATTAGCTCCAGGTCTGTATGGAATAATTGTTACTTTCTGTATCCCCATGACTTCCGCTAAACATTTTAAAGTTTTGTTTACAAAATCTCTGCCATTGTCAGTCAATAAAACCTCGGACGAGGCATATCTGCAAATGATACCATTGAAAAATGCTATAGCTACTTCTTCAGATGTTTTATGCTTAAGTGGGAAAATTTCTACTATCCTCGTAAGTTCATCTATTATTACTAACAAGTACTTATTTGCATATCTAGACTCACAAAAATTTCCTAGGATATCCATATGTATTCTCTGAAAAGGTCTACTTGGTATTGGATATGACCCTAATTTGCATGAAGTTATCCTTGCAGGTTTGCATGCATTGCATACTGTAAAATTTTACACAAAATTTTCCACATCTTTTCCCAGGTTTTTCCAAATATATTTAGCATGCAGCTCATTATACGTTTTTTTTTCTATCCCCAAGTGCAGACTACTGAACCTGTAATGTACAATATCCAAAACCACTGGAATTAGGACTTTCGGAATTACGATCTGTCTCTAAATATTCGCTTCCTTCATTGCGTTTCTGCCTCTGAAAACTCAGATTTCCCCTCTACGATAGCCATTGAACCACTGTCACTACTCCAATCTTGGAGACCTAATACATATGTGTTCCTTTAGTATTTCCTAATTGTATCGTTACAGTTCAATAATTCTAACCATGTAAAACCAGTGTTTGATACCCTGTTCACTGATGCCATACTAATAATCCCTCTTATCTTCTCGCTACCCTCAATTACACACACATCCTTGGGTTTTCTCACTTCCTTCAACTTGACTTTTACCATAGACTTTGAACCTGGCATTAACACAACATCCTCTGATAAAACAGCTTTATATATGTGGTTGATACCTCCCCGTTCCACGATCCCATAAACATCACTACCCGTTGTTCTCATTAAATCCACCCCATTATTAGTATCAGTAATAATATTAATATCATTATCAGTATCACCACCCATAATGCCCTTGTTACATTCACCAAAACTGTTACCATCGTGGACTCCAATATCTCGCATAGCATCACTGCAGTTATCCCCATATCATCAGTGTGGGTTTTGATATTACCACTCCCCATAACCCCAGTATTATCACCATTAGCACAGACACACACATCCCGTTTTTCAATAATCTCCATATCCTCAGTTCTAATCACATCCTCATAAAGAAGAAAAACACCAGGTATTCCAACCGTTATACCATTAACACCCGCATGGATCGAAATCTTGTCTCCTACATGCAGGATGACCCAGCAAAAGTCTGTTGCCCAACGCAACCCCTTTTATAACTAAAAAGGGTTCTACTTATACTCTATCACCGAGAGTAAATCGTATTTGAACACAACCTAGGGTGTTTAATCCATAGGCTTGCACATCACACGCCGTCTCCGTTGAGGGTTTCAAAGGGTAATGGGAGAACATGGATTGATATAAATTGTGATACTTCAAGTTTACGCTTGCGCCAGTTTCAATAAATACTGGGATATCCACATCCTCTCCTGTTTCATAAACTATAGGCCTGGGCTCTGGGGTGTCTACTACGAGACCACAATGGAACGCACTAATCATCCGTACCCTTTTTGTTGATCGGCTTTCCAAAAACTTCGCCGATCCCTTTGCCCTCTTAAGCGACCTGCCTAGGAAGTTCTTATATTATAACTCCCAGAACTTTGAGGTGTAGGCCTCGCATCTTTCCGTATCTGAGACGGACAAGATTGCCAATAGTGATCCACATTCTTACACATCCCACAATATTTAACTCTACACATTTTCTTAGGGTGCCCTGGTTTATTGCAATTGTAGCAACGCAACTGCTGTTGCCTTTGATCGATCGATCTTCTATTATATTCAACTTTTGCACACAAACAGGGAGAAGAAAATTCTGTGTCTCTTTGCACCGTATTTCTTGGGCCGGTCCCATTAAAAAGTGCACTATCGACAGTGGGACATTCAGATATATGTTTCTGAATTTGGGCGTAAATTAATTCTTCATCTGATGTAGGTTCAATCTTTTCGTCAAAAGTATCCACTATTGTGTCCGGTACGTCGTGCAAAAACATTGCAAAATGGATCAGTTTATGTAAATTGTCAAGTGAGACACTACACCCTTTAACTCACTTAGAGGTTTTCAATTTTTATATCCATTCTCCTGCTGAGTCAAAAAGTTTTGAGCTATGCTCGATGAGGCTAGTTGTGCCTTTCCGTATTTTATATATCCCTCTTAGATCTCTCACCATATCCCTGTGTTTCTTTGAGCCATAAGCTGCTCTTAAAAACACTTGCAAATCAGCCCATGACTGACATTTTGCATATTGAAAACTCCTGTAACGATAGGAAATATCACCCTTATTGAAATCTAACAAAGCTTTCGCCTCTCTGAATGCCTCTACATCATCTGTTATCCCTTTGGCACTTGAATAATTATTTACATCTTCAATGAAGATTTGTACTGGCTGTGAAAGAAACCCGTCCACCATGGCATAGTTTTTGTTAAAGGTTCACTTTCAGAAGCAGATTGCAATGTTTTCAATACCTGCATAAATAATTCGAGATTACTATAATACTTTAAATGTGCCTATAGAAAAGATAAAACCTTTTATCTATACGAGGCTTAGTTTTAATATTTCATTTAAATATGAATCTTTTTTCGAGTAAGACCACAATACTGGATGTCAAAAAACTTGAATAGGAAACAATTCATCATTGTTCTTCTCTTTTAAACCTCACGCTAGGAAAAACATGGCATAAAATCATATTTATTGTCGTATTCACTGGATTATGAATAACTCAAGTTTATATTTCATAATGCGAAAATATAAAAATAAGTATTTTCGTGCAACAAGTATTCGCTTCGTTCTTCCCAAATAACGAACTGACTTTTTTTATGAATCCATATAATAGAAGGAACGCAAAACTCAAAAAATTTACCAAATAAATATTGATCCGATATCGTCGTTGAGGCTTAGAAAATACCCATAAACACAGCTTTTGTCAATAAACAAGTTAACGTAGCAACGAGAAAGATTAACCGCTTATTTTAACTTACATTATTTTTAATTTCTTTGAGAATGAATTATTAATTTGCTTCAGGTCTGTGGAGTACATTTCTATAAGTTTACTGCGTAACACGAAAAGATGGACCTTTCTGTTTATGTGAAATTTGAAATGCTGCAAAGATACGAAATAAAGACAAAACATAATGAACTCGGTAAGATAATTTAAATAATCACTCAAGGCAAACTTGGAAAGTATTTTGGGAAACAATGATGAAATGTACGATAAACTACATTCACTAAATAGAAATGCGTTAATCCAGCGAAAGAGATTATTTTTTATAGAAAGAAAAAAACTGTAAGTTTAATAGATTTGCCTGAGAAATAAATTGTACGTAGACGTTCAACGAATCCCCAACAGACGGAAAACGTCTGCTCGTACTTGAGTACTTGGTACCTAATTTTTTAAGCAATTGCCTAGTGCTTCATTTTCATACATTTCCAAAACTCTGGTGCTGCCTCATTGTATGTATACTTATCGTAGTTTTTCTTTTGTTTAAGTTGACTAAAATAAAACCCAAACATAATGAAGCAAACATTCACTTACTTGAGGAAGTTATAAATAATAGAGGCTAAGGAACATAATTGGTTTGTGAAAGACTTCGTACAGGGTACTTCATAAATTAGCAGCAACTTTATATCAAGATACACACACACACACTCACACACACACGCATACACACCACACACACACACAACACACACACACACACACACATATATATATATATATATATATATATATCTATATATATATATATTGTATATATATATATATATGTATATATATATATATGTATATATATATATATATATATATATATATATATATATATATATATATATATATATATATATATATATATATATATATAAGGACACAATAAGGAGGAATATCATTGTACCCGGTTTCATCAAGTCTTATAATAGAAGCGTTCTAAATCTAAGACTTGGTTTGTTTAAAATCGATGCCTTCATAATTGAAAAAAGTTGTTAAAAATATAAGCAACAGAATTATTGTTCAGGTTTGTACATTTTGATGGATTTTTTATAGCTACGCCTCCGTATCTCTTACGGTTAAGTCTGTGGTTTTATTTACCGACCGCGTGAGCCCGGATTATCCTGGATCATCTCTTTGTTTATTACCCTTTGAAAATTAACCATCGGGAATTCTTATTTTGTTTGTTTGTTTGTTTGTTTGTTTTTTTACCTGGTAACATTTTATTCATCTGTCTCATTTGTGTCCCTACGATTCGAGAAGAAACAAGTGAAAGCGGTCGGGTTAGCTTGAAAACTTCGAAATTGCCCTGGTCATTCTCTTGTGGCGTATATATATAATTTATATATAATAATTATATATATATATATATATATATAATATTATAATATATATATTATACTATAATATATATATATATATATAAATATATATTAGTATATATATAATATTAATGTAATAACAAGAATCACGAAAAGTTAGAGGAACGTGATAAAATCCCATAAACTAAAGAATAAATAGCCAAACGAATGGATAAAATAAAAGCGAAGGAGTGCTGCGAGATCTTTCGGCCTGACAAGGCCCCTTGTTTACTGAAGCAGCTACTTCAGTAAAGGGCTTGTCAGCCGAAAGATCTCGCAGACTCCTTCGTTTATTTTTCCTTCGTGGCATTTATCTCTCTCTCTCTCTCTCTCTATATATATATATATATATATATATATATATATATATATATATATATATATATATATATATATATATATATATATATATACATACATATCGTAGATTTATCCTGAATCTTATTTCTGCTATTTTTACGCACTGTGTTGAGGGAAATCTTGAAAATATGCATGTTTTGACGTTTAACAGCGTCTTCTTTGTCCTGTTTCATTCAAGCCTGCACGAGTGTACACACACACACACACACACTCACACACCCACACACACACACACACACACACACACACACACACACACATATATATATAATATTTATTATTATATATATATATATATATATGTATATATATATATATATATATATATATATATATATAATATATATATGTGTGTGTGGGTGTGTGTGTTTTGTGTGTGTGTGTGTGTGTGTGTGTGTGGGTGTGGTGAGTGTGTGTGTGTGTGTGTGTGTGTGTGTGTGTGTGTACACTCGTGCAGGCTTGAATGAAACTGGACAAAGAAGACGCTGCTTAAACGTCAAAACACGCATATTTTCAAGATTTCCCTCAACACAGTGCGTAAAAATAGCAAGAAATAAGATTCAGGATAAATCTACGAATAAGCACAAATAATGAGGACATAGTACTAAAAAATAGCCATTTTTACGCAAAGGACAATGTATGACGTGTTTCTTAAATATTAGAGTTGCAATTTACTGAAAAACTGGAGATTCTATAAAGCAAGTGGAGCCTCAATAATATTTGGAAGTCAAATAGCCTGAATTATATTACCATTTTGGACTTAAATAATGTTATAGAAATTAAACTAGTATATATAAATGATTATGCCAATTTGAGAATACATTTTTTAGAAGAATATTTAAATCTAATAGGCAAAACAATGATAGAACGGTATAATAAAGGAGAGTACTTCAATCCCATGAGTAGACGATGTCGATAGTGATGAAAGGGAGTATGAGGCCTCCCAGAGATGTCTTTCACATCATCCAAGGGGAGAAAAGTAATTGTTTGAATAAAATTTACAGCATTTTTGTTAATTCGCCCACTTACGAATATTACTGAAAAGGGAAACTTGAAGGAATTACTCAATCTCATCTGAGGTGCAAACAATTGGCATCATCTATCTTTGAGTCAGGCTCATCTTCCATTCTTCCACTACTAACAGATGATTGTAAATAGGTTACTGGCCCTAGGAAAAGGTAGAACTGCTTCATCGAGCTTTTGAAGCTAAGCAATCAGATGAGGATATCCCTCTCCCAGATATTTGTCATTCTGAACGTTTATTAACAAAATGTGCATTTTGCTCTTAGAATAAAATAAATTTTTCATACGTTCCTGATATGCAGGGTAGTTAACATCCTGATGTTTTTTTCCTTTGTTTCAAAAAGGTTTCTAGTGTTTTTTTTCCTCCAATGATTAATAGATTCTATAGAAACTTAGGTCAATGTAATATCTTTGTGGATAGGATCAAGCTTAGCAATACAGTGTCTGTTCCAAAGAGTAGCATATCTGCAGACTACAGTAACTACGGACCAATTTCTTCCAGTGCTCTCCAATGTTATTTTGAAGCCAGTATATAAGTATGCAGAATCCAATGGACTGTTAGTCGATAGCCAATATGCATATGATTAGGTACCTGCGATGCTCCTTTCGATTTGACATGACATTGTCAAGAGAATCTTGATAAGGATTTTGAGTGCAGAGTATTTAAAATTGATTTTAGTGCTGCTTTCGATTTAGTATGTCACACAGCATTAGTTTATAAACTTCAGAATCTTGGAGTGGATGGAAATGTTTTCGGATTGCTTCAAGATTTCCTTACAAATAGACAGCAGCAGCAAGGTGCCGTTAATGGGATGGAATCTTCAAAGAGCTAAGACCTATTGCACCTGGATTTCCACAATGTAGTATTCTTGGTCCACTGTTATGTTCTGTATATAGAAAAGATATGTTTATTGGCCTGGAAAACAAGATTGTTCTGATACGGATGATGCGACACTAGAGGGTATGGGAAAGACTCCACCTATGAGAAATGAAGCTGCCCTTAGTCGCAATCATGACATTGATTGCATTAGTGAATTGTGTAGTCAGAGAAGTACGAGGCTGAACTCAGTAAAATGAAAACACAATAGCCTAGCATACTTCATAGAGATTTTCCACCTCTACCTCTCCCTCAGTGTATGGGACTCTACTAAATGAGCATGAAGCTCTAACCATTATTTAAGACTAACCATTATTTAAGACTAAAAGAGCCTGAAGCTCTAACCATTATTTAAGACTAGCGTCTCACTTTTGATAAATAGCTAATGAAAGTATAAGTAAATGCTACACGAAAGGTAATTATTCCATGTAAGACCTCATATATTTTTGGCAGTGGTAAAATCAATGCAACCTGTTGTATGTCATCTGTCCTTCCTTTACTATGATACTGTTCTTTGGTGTGGATTTCTGCTTCTGCCAGGGATTTATCTTATCTAGATAGAGAGGTTCGTGGTGGTAAGTTTCTGTTTCCTAACATCAGCAATTATGACCTGGACCATTGAGGGGTGGGGTCTTACTTGTCAATTTTTTTATGAATTGTATTTTAACTGAGAGCTTTCACATTCACGATTAATCCCCTGATCCTCTTTTCCTGCTGGGAGCAACCAGACTTGCTGGCAACAGCACCAATATGCAGTTATTGTTCTCCGCTGAAGAACATCTCAGTGCCACAAGTCCTTTATTCCTCACACCATTTAACTTGATGTTGTGTAATTGGAACTTCAAAAGTCCAAGTGAAGATGCACTGCATTACTACCTTAAAACGAGTTTGATAATTTACTTATATTTACATCTATGCATTTATTAATTTGCAATTTTGTTCTTTTTAATAACTGATTACTTCTTTCAAATGATATATTTATCCTATTGGAGCTTAAATTTCAACTCATCGGCGCCTGTGGGCTTGTTCCATATGAATGGGGTCATGTTCTGAATAAAAAATAAGGATAATATCATCAACTGCATTTCCGAGGGCAGCAGAACAGTTGGAAGACCAAACTCTCTAACTAGTATTATGGGGCTGAAAGTTGGACATAAATGGAGGCAAAAGCACAAGAAAAACATGAGTGGTAGGATTTCATTGCGAGAATGATGATGATGATGGAGACTTTTCATGCTACAGCCTTGTCAATTAATGGACGCAAAAGTTATTCCGTTTCGAAGAATCTTGTATATTAAATTCTTGTTGAGAGGAAAATTGAAATTTCGGTCATTTGGACCATTTGAATCTTGTATCCATTTTATATCAAAATACATGAAGATGATAATAATAAAAAAAATTAGGATGATAATTACGTCAATTGGGAAGGTTAATTAGAGCCAAAACTAGATGAACGTCTTTCAGTGAAAGATAAATTAAAAAGACTTCAGTGTTGGAAATGTCAAAATTAGTGGAGTTTTCGGTTCCAGTAAAATTCAAAGTCAGTTCATCTGAGGTGTGCATTTCCAACAGGAGGGAAGTTCTGGTTATAACTTTGATTTTATAATTGAGAATATTGCGCTACATCTCCCTTGTTTTTAATTCAAAATTTTTTTTATGTTCCTTCAGTATCCCCAGTAAGGTACGTTATAATCTGCAAACTTTAAACATTCTAACTTACTAGCGATAATTTGTTTTATTCCTCAACTTTATAACTATATTAACTTTTTTCTTTTACTTCTCCATATTTCAATAATAAAAAACTGCTGATTGTTCTCAAGAACGCAATCTATGTTGTAAATCATCCTACTCCACCTTGATACCAATTTTCCTACTTCTAGCTTTGCCGCCTGCAGCTGTTATCTTTTAACTTTTAAACTTCTCATGTAAATATTTCATACCAGACACTTGAATCATAAGCCTTTTTGATTTTCACATGACTTGTTCTAAATAAAAATCCGGCCATGATACTTCCTGGTAGATAAAGTAATGTTATGCTATTTGATCGTTGTAGATGCCAATACCACCTTGCTTCCTTAGTATGAAACTCTTATTTCCCCTGACCTTCAAAACAATGCCTTACCCAAATATGCTCTAAATATCATAATCAGGTCATCATTCATATTGTTACGATTGTGCACCTCTGCTTATCATTTATAATGAAATGAACTCTTAGTTGTTCCCATTCCAACCTGAGCAGTATATTCCAAAATCAGTTTTTAAATTACAAGAATCCATTATTTACTGCCGCTATTTAGAATGTTTATTTCATCAACTGACAGCATCTTTCAATTTGTATCTTGTATTCTACAATGCATTAATGTATTAACCATATGTTAGTATTTGTTTCTCTGTAAAGGTTTTGATTACGAGATGGATTCCTCTCTGCATTTTCTCATCTATATTCATTACTTACCACCTGTGGCTTCTTTTTTCTTCATTTCCTTATCCATCCAGCTGGGAATAAGTAATTATAGAACATATATAAATGTTCTTACACTTGATGTTTGGTCCGGTCGCCAGTGAGTTCGTACCTGAAAACAAATCTTTAATATTAATAAAATCTGGAATAAAACCAATAATATCGTCAGTATAGCGAAATCAAACAATTGGAAAGTTAAAAATTGTGAGTAAAATTTCAGTTTCAAAACATGCCATAAACAAATTCACTAAAACGGGTGATAACGGCCAACCCATGGATAAGCCGAAAATCTGTGAGTAAAATTGATTATTTTATCTAAAGTGACATTGTTCAATATAAATATTTATTAGATCAATAAATACACTTTTTGGTAAAGGTATGTCAATATTAAGACTATAAATTTTGCGTTTTAAAACCTGCTTACATTCGTCTACAGGTACCCTAGTGTGAAGCAAATCCACGTCAAAACTAACCATCCTCTTTCCTCATAACGACAGGTGTCGAGTCTTTTCGATAAAATCTGTAGTGTCCTTTAAGTGAGAGTTTGATATAGTACCCAACTACTTTGATAAATGCTTACCTGACCAGCTAGCCAGATTGTAGGTCACTGAATCAATTGTTGAGGTAATTGGGCGCACAGGGACTTCCGAAAGCTTAAATAAACCTTTAAATCACCAAGTTTTGATCCTAATTAAGACACATATTGTGATGCTGGCCTAGATTTGGAAAGAAATAAAGATATAAGACTATCCAAGATCATAAGCACTTACATTATGTCGAATTCAGACATTTACTAGTGAAATAAACGTAACCTCACCATCATAATCTAGTATTCAAGCGTTTACTGATTTTAAGATGAAATATATATTTAAAATCGTCTTTTTGCCAGTTACGTGAGTATTTTTTTTTTTTTTTAAATATAATGCGGTCCTGACTTCTATGTTACATTAGAATTTGGTGGAGTTGAATACAAAAGAATATTCCTAAAGAGCTGGTCCTACATCATTGTCTTGTATATTTGTGTCGCAAATATTTCGTAATACCGTTAAACACGATTCTGAAGATTCAGAAAATCCTGCTTCGTCAGAAAACACAGATGTTACTTCCCAGGCTTATTCAGACAGAAGACGCCTCGTTCCTGTACTCCGTTACGATTTTACATTGGAGCTGTGCAAACTAGGGTTAGTGTATGGTGGACTTTTATAGTTTTAAATTGCCATGCTTCCACTCTGCACTGGATTTCTCAAGTTATTTTTATAGTTTCGTTCATTGCAAATAAGCAAATTGTTGCTAAGATTCCTAAAAGCAGACAGCTATGTAGCACAGTTCCCTTGTGTTTATTACAAGAATAACGTAATCCATAGGAATTAAACTAGTTCCCTTTTGATCCTCATAAACTGTGAATGACTGAATGTAATATGATAGAATAGTACAAAAGGTAACAACAAAGTGTTACCTAAACTACGACTTTGAATATTTATATTTTGTGATTGTTTGATTGAATGACTTACTCAAAGTTTCATCTCGCACTTACTCGGTGAGTACATATTTATGTTTGGAAAGCAATTTTTTTACAGGATTTCATATAATTTAAAAAACTGGACAAAAAAATAAAAAATTTTCTCGGGTCTTAACATTTTTGGTATTGGAAAGGTGTGGAAATATTATGTTGGAGGCGGCGTATAGCATATACTAAACAGAAACTTTTGACTAGCAGAGTTACCTATTGATATCTATGGTGCAATGGAATTGGGGGAAAATGTTTATAAAATGGTGAGATATCAAAGTTGAGAATGAACAGAAGTATAGGTATCTCTTGACATGTTGCAGTGAACAAACACTAATCATAATTCATGAACACTGATACTAAGGAGAGATGCAGCTGATTTGTGTCTGGAATTATCAACAAGACAGACCTCCATAAACTTATAACCATCGAAAGCATCAATGGCATTATGCTTATCTTTCTTACCGTTCGTTTGAGGATCATGAGGCCTCGTTCATCCCGAATCTACAAGTTAGTTGTTGCCAGGTCTCTTCCAAGAGAGTTATGGCCTCCTGCTGGGACAGGACACCCTGCTCCCCTCTTACTCCAAACATCATAGTCGGATACATAGCTCCCGAACACGTCCAGCAGATGTAGAAAATATCCGGAGATAAACTCTACCTTCATTGAAAGTGCCATTTGGGTGCACTGGGTAGTGCCAGACTTCGTCGCATTTAGACATCGAACACCTAACAATGTTTCAAACCTGTGCCTGACCCTGCCTAATTACCAGTGCTAGTACGCCACACCTATCATACCTCCAGTGCCACTGTATGCACTGGGCAGTGCCATCCTCCGCCCTGTTCGGACATTGGAAGGACAAACCCCAAAGCACTCACTGTGACTGGTCCTGCCCCAGTGCTAGTGCCAGCTCCCATGATGGTGCCCGGGGCAGAGCCAAGATCCTTTTAGTCCAGATGATGAAACCATCTACAAGCCTGACCCTGCCGAACTAACATTATCAGTGACCCTGCTTCGCCATCTCTGCAAAACTTGAGAATTTGAGCCAGCAGTTGACCGATCTACTAACTCTGCCCCTGCTCTGGTTGCTGCAGCAGCCAGAGAAGACGGCACTCCTGTGCGTCCTTCGGCACCATCAGATCATCAAGCCAGGAGAGGCTTGATGGCGACAGGTGAACAGCATTGAGCGGCCAGGTAGTCCAAAAGAGCCTTAGTTCTCACGGCACTGGTGCCAACCTGTACAGTGCCGCCCATTTTTCCTGAGTGACTTGGCACTGTAATCCAGAGTCGGATGTCCAGTCACTCGTTTCCCTAGATCTTTGTAAATTAAAAATAATTTCCTTTCTTGTAGTTTGGATCATATATTTTGTTTTGTTAAACAGTAACCTTCATTTTATGGCTCAGTAGAAA
This sequence comes from Macrobrachium nipponense, assembly GCF_015104395.2. NCBI lineage: Eukaryota > Metazoa > Arthropoda > Malacostraca > Decapoda > Palaemonidae > Macrobrachium > Macrobrachium nipponense. Next base: position 80,533,295 of record NC_087207.1, read on the forward strand.
TTTACTTATACCTTCGTGTCACATTAACTGTTTTACATTGATTATGCAGAGGGCTAAGTGCCAGATGACATGGCACTGTCAATGATAATATGAGATTCCTGTATAGCTCCGATGCTGAAGTTGCCGGTCGTGTTAGGTTTTCAAATATACCAGTGACTGATGCCTGGCATATTTTACGAGATCAAACCCTTTTGTGGTACCCAAACAAGTTCCAAAACTACTATTGACATGTAAGGAGATGGAACTTAGACATGGAAGATTATAATTAGAGAACTGATTACATTCAAGGAACTGCAGTTATATTTAGGAGGTTTATCTTCATATCTGTCTCCTAGCAAGTACTTGTATGTTATAGTAACTCCTATGTGTAAATTTTCTTTTAACCTTTCTGTATCCTATTATGCTACTTTTCCTTTCCTGCACTGTTTCCAGTGTCATAACTTGTGTCCGTATTAACACAAACAGGGCTAATGATTGAAATGCTAAAGGTTAACATTTAATAGTGGTAGATAAGTCATTTGTTGAGCTTGTATGAAATTATTGAGTAAAAGATACAGGAAAGTTTGCTTAATGGTAAAGTAATATTCTTGAAGGAATTGAGAATGGATTTATACTGAAATTGGAAGCCTGAGGTTGCTGGAATTAATTTGATGCAGACTGAATTATATTTATTATATCTTGTGCTATGCTGAAGAGAGAGAGAGAGAGAGAGAGAGAGAGAGAGAGAGAGAGAGAGAGAGAAATGGGTCAAGTTCCTAATCCGAAAATATATTGGTAGATATTAAGGGTCGTTAGATCTTCTAAAATCTTCATAAAATAGGGAGGTGCTACGAGCATTCTTTTGGAGTTATTTAATTTTCTTCGCCAAAACTGAGCATTTAGAGTGACTAGCGTAAAGGTAAATTTTGAGAATAAGGTAGAATTCAAATAGAAGGAAAAATGAAAGAACTAGACGAAACTGTTTCATGTCAGGACACAGTAAAATAATACTTTGTTGTTGGGATATTGTTGAAAGTCATGAGAACATTTTTGACCTAGCCACTTTTCTATTGTTTCCGAACACTGTCTCTTAGTTGCAAAATATTCCTAATTTCGTTTCAGCGACTTGTCCAACTTAATTCATTGCTTCTCATCTGCTTATCATATCCAGCTACCGCCATACAACAAATTCCAAAAGGGTCAACGACACCTAAGGGAATCGCACCTGCATTGCCATTGTATCCCATTGTATTACAGTCCCAATCTAACTTGACAGAAGCCCCCTCACTTGCCTGAATTCACACCAGCACTCGTGAGGTCCGTCTGACCTGACCCTTAAACATTTTACCTGACCTTTTTCCCTCGCTAATGTTGTTGGAGCCTTCCGCATCTGCGACTCCTCCTCACACCTGCATTCACACCTACTGACCCAAAGCTCTCGACCCAAGCTAGCATATTGTTCTCTCTTTTTTTTCCACACTTTCACTGCAGGTGTCTAATGACCTCTTTCAGGTACCCATGAAGGATCAGTGGCAGAGATGAAAGGATCCAAGAAGATCAATCCAGTTTTGGGAGAGACATATCCAGTCTGGACAGGATGCTTCCAGGTTGCACTTTGCCCTAACCAGCACCTGCTGTAGTATGTCCTTCACTATTCCCTAACTAGCCTGCCGCTATCTCCGACTTGTTTCTTGATGCTGTACCCTACCTGACTCTGATGAGGAACGCCTTCTCCTTTAATTCCTTAGTGATGCCCTGCAAGCCTTGCACATATTCCCTATTCCAAATGTTTCCCCTTATTCTTATTCTTAATCCCGTCTTAATCAGAAAACCACGTGAGTTATACCAATTGTGATATTTCTGTGCGTCATTTTGTTAATAGTGACTTCCTTGCATTAGCAAAATATTGAGTATTTGATTAATCAAGCATTTCGTGTATTTTCACTTTTTCTGTTATCATCTGTACGTAACTTAGCCGTCCCTAGTATTCTGTGTTACAACGTTACTTACTTTGCAGATTCGCATAGACCGCCCCATTGTGTGCCTCCTATAGTCCAGCAATGCCATTAAACGTGTTTTCTTATTGCCAAGTCTTGAGATATCATTCATGAGATTTTAGTGGGAGCTTAACAATTCCTTACAGTGCTCCACCATTTTATGTTACTCAGCATTGCTGGTTAAAGTTCTTCATCCATATTCATGCACCTATTTGACCCTTTAGGCTTAGCGTTTTTATCTTGTATTAAGGTGGCACATTTGCATTGCTATTGTGATTAAAAGTAAATAATGACGAGAGTGCCACGGGGCCAGTTAGTGCTCCATTAAACTTAGTCTTCTGACTACCCTATAGAAATTATATTTATAAGTAGAAAAAATTACATTTACTTTCAATCCTATTGAAAACTAGCTCTTACTATTTCTGTTCATAAAAGCATGCCCCTATGAGTCAGTATAGTCGTTTTTGCATAAGGCATATCTTTGAGTAGAGCCCCAAACCAAATTTGTGAATTTTCTCCAAAGGTCTAAACTTTCAATTATCTGGGCACCACACATACTATGAATCAATATATATATATATATATATATATATATATATATATAGATATATATATATATATATATATAATAATATATATATATATAATAATATATATATTCATCGTCATCATCATCGTCAGCCGTCCACTGCAGGACAAAGGCCTCAGACATGTCCTTCCACTCCCTTCGTTAATGGAACTATCTATGCCAGTCTATACCCGCAAACTTACTTACCTCGTCGTCTTATCTTCCTTCCCCTGTTTTGTTTGCAATCTCTAGGGACCAATTCTTTTATCTTTTTTGTCCATCTATTATCTCATCACCTCCATTTTTTCATACTTTTTGGTTGTTGAAAATATCCTCTACTTTAGTTTGCCCTCTGATCCGAGTCGCTCTTTTTCTATCTCTTCGTGTTATTCCCATCATTATTCTTTCCATACTTCTTTGACTTGCAAACTACCTTATGTTTCTAAACCTTTAAGGCTTTATATATATATATATATATATATATATATATATATATATATATATATATATATCTATATATATATATATATATATATATATATATATATATATATATATATATATATATATATATATATATATATATATATATATATATATATATATATATATATATATATATATATATATATATATATATACTATATATATATATATATATATAGTTGTATCGCATTGAAAACCAAATGCCATGACAACTGGATTATATAATTTCTATTTTAAGGCCATTAGTTGAACCCTGAACAGTTTTCATGATTCATGACATTGTACAGAAGATACTAAACTTATGGCAGTTTTCTCTATTTACGTTAATACTCAGAAATACCTAATTATAGTGTAAGTTTCTTTTCATGTATTTGTGTTTGAAACAACAATTTTAAATAGAAATACTTGTCATTGCAACGCATTGGTGTTTCACATACACATTTCATTTGTACAATAAAGAATTACATATAATTACTATAATGATGAAATGCCAAAAACCACTTTTTTTGGTTGATGTATAAATATAGATTTGACAGTATGTTTTATTATTTATGACTGGGATTGAACAGTCAAGTTTTTTCACACGTTATCAATTTCAGTTGAACTGTTGGTCACTGCGATTTTTTTTTTCTGAAAATCACAATTTTCAAATTAAATGTAAGAAGATGAAAGACAGTTTGTGTTTTTCCTTGTTCACCAATTATTCTGAAACAAAGGCGTTAAAAAATTGATGTGTTGGCATTTAGTTTTAAAGAAACAAACGTTATCACATGATATGTCAAAAAAAAAAAAAAAAACTCTGATAAAGCTTACCTTCAGTAACGGGGAGATGCTTATTAGTGCTGGTGCCAAATATACTTGACTATATACAAACTAATCCCTACCAAACTTAAAGTCCTCTCCATGGGAATATGTGTTCTAACTTAACATTCTGCCTTATACAGCTACAATAGCCACGATACAGAATCATTATTTTGATATGAAATATAAAAGAAAATGTTCCTTTGATTAAAAAAAAACAAACTTTAAGGCTTTATCAAATACCTTCGTTCATTGTCTCTTATTCTTATCGCTAATAGTCCGTTTTACTTTTGGAGACGACAGGTAACATCTTACATATGCAGTTAAAATAGCATAGCCTTCTGTGGAAATCGTAAAGTAGCAAAAAGTTACACAAATGCAGCTTAGTGAACTAAAGTAAGAGAAAATTGGGATTCTTCTTCCTCAGAGGATTAGAAATGAGAAAAATCTTGTATCACCTCTGTCCTAAAGAGAAAAGTAATAGTTCATTGTAATCATGAGGTTTCACTGTGGTACAATAAGCATAAAAATAAAAGCGAAGAGAAGAGCTTCCACCTCTTTCTCATAAATCTTAAGAGAGAGCAGTATTCTTTGAAATGCTTGCACGGCATCTGACCGTTCTTTTCTTCCGACTGGATTTAGGAGGCAATATGAAATATTGCATCCCTGGGAACAAGAAAATGGGACAAGAGGTAAACAAAGAGAAGCTACGATTCCCGGTAAAACGGGAATTCGGTTGTATTCTTTTAATTCCGAGGCAGAATAAAATCAGAGAGAAGATTTTGTATTGTATTGCCACCACATACTTTATCTATTAATTTAAATATTCATTCATTTATTATGGAGACAGTAATACATATATATATATATATATATATATATATATATATATATATATATATATATATATATATATATATATATATATATATATGTATGTGTGTGTGTGTGTGTGTGTCTGTGTGTGTGCGTGTATATATGTATGTAGTATGTATAATATATATATATAATATATATATATATATATATATATATATATATATATATATATATATATATATACATATATACATATATATATATACATATATACATATATACACATATACATATATATATATATAATATATATATATATATATATATATATATATATATATATATATATATATATATATATATATTATGTGTTAGTATGTGTTGGAATCCATATGTTGCAGGATTCTCTTAGCAAATTGGAAATATGAAAATATATGAGTAAAGAAACAAACAAGCAGGTTTTAGTTTGGTACTATGCACTGTTTCAATCGTTTGGTTTTCTTTTATAGACATAATCAACTTGGCAGAGATAACAAAATTGTCGAAGCGCGTCCAATTTCTGTCACTTACATTTCAATCACGGTCTAATTCATTGGGTCGTGGAGTGTTCTCAGGTTGTGCATCTCTCTCTCTCTCTCTCTCTCTCTCTCTCTCTCTCTCTCTCTCTCTCTCTCTCTCTCTCTCACACACTCTCTCTCTCACATCACACACACAATAAAATATAGCTGTAACGTCCATTGCTTTTAGACAAAATTTCTTACAACTAAAGCGATTATATACAAATCTCACAAAGTACAACCTGACAAATTATAATATTTTCTGTATGGATTAAAACGTCAACCATTGAAATGCACAACCTAACAAAAATAAAGCGAATCCAAGTGATGATAAAAACACCAAAGAAATGAAGAAGAAGAAGAAAAAGAATAAGAAGTCTTTCTTCCGGCAGAGATTCAAGTCTTTATTAATCGACTTGATGTGATCTGAGTTGGAAAATCAAATCTCCCAAGAAGGTCTTTCGTGGATCTCTGTTGCGGCTGGTCCTCGCAGATGGAACTGCTTCTTTTCTCGATGAATGAGTGAAACATTATATCCATTTCCAGTGACGCTATCGTCTTCAATTCTTTCATTCCAATAACCTTTATTTTATGTTGCACTGTAGTCGTGAAGGATAATATCCCGGATAATCAAGGTAATTGTGCAAATCGTTACAAGTATGAAATTTTGCACAAAGGCCCGTTAAATTATTTTATACACTTTCGAACTCCGGCCCAAAAAAAGAAATTAATTTTTTCAAGATGGCCACCCAATTATTCAATATGGCAGTTTTTGCAATGGAAAAAATATGAAATATCGACTTCATATTATCTGGTAACGTTCTTTTGAATAAAACTGGTGAATTAATTTATGTACTTTCTTTCTAAAAGAATAAAAACACAATTTTCACCGCATGCGCAAAAAATAAGTGATTTACAACACTACCAGGGCACACAGGTGTAAATCGTTGCCTATTGATAATCGGCATTGAGGTCATTGTGCCCTCAATATGAGTCTCCCAAATACTTTATGGTTTGCCCCTTTGGTACAACCATAGAGTCATGCCTGAATTGACAGGGTGTGCTGACGCGGGATATCCGAGGCAAGGAGGAATGGGCATACTACCTCCGGATGATGTACAGATCACAAGGGAGTTAAATTACAATGGGTAAACGATCGGGCTGAGTTTAGGAATGCCATCGTCGAACTCAGTCGAAATCCATATAAATAAAGTGCAGTTTCAGGTGATAAAAGGATAAACCCTCGGCCTGTAAACACTCTTATCTTAGCTGTATTGATAAACAAATATTTTCAAGTAAAACAAGTTCCAGTTGTGTATTTATAGTACTGTCCCTTTGTGTATAGATTATTTTGTAAAAATAATGCGCCCATCTTCAGCCTCAACAGATAGTTGGGAAACTAATTGGTTTAAATGTTGTTTGTGTCAGGAAGACACAGATGAATCCTCAGTTGATGGGTACAAAATGTTACAAAGAAATGTTCCCAGATTCCATGAATTAAATAGTTTGCCTATTCCACTTGACCTTAAACGGCTAGACAACAGCAATGGTGTGGAGAAAACTCTAACAGACAATGATGCTAAGTATGGTCCAAACTGTCGAATCCCATTTAGCAACACTAAGTTAAAAAGTGCAGAAGAAAAACATCATTCTAAGACCGAATCGAGGTGTAAAACTTGTGAATCTCCAAAATTTACCCGGACAAGCGAGAAACCATCACACGAGAATGTTTACATGTGTTTCCTGTGTGACAAAAAGGCACCGTTGTCATCCATTAAAGAGGTAATGAAAGGTATCATGTCTCAGCTGATGGATATGTTTGAGACAAACGTTGAAAACCCAGCAAGTGATCCAGTGTGTGATGCATTGGTTATTGATGGCACAGCTATGATAAATTAAAAAAAAAACCTTACTTCTTGTTTAAATATAGGTATCAAAGTGTATACGTTGTATTCGATGTGTATAGAAAAGACAGTCTTAAGGCTGGCACTAGGGTAAAGAGGAGTTCCAAAGTTAGACAAAAAGGTTTGGAGTAGTTTTCTAAGAGACAACGACAACAAAACTGAGTTGTTTGCATTCCCTGGTCAGTTGATCGTGATCACTGAGACTGAAAAACAATGATTTGTAACCCTAGGGGATATTGTCCTTACAAATAAGATTTCAGACATAACCCAGCTGTACCCGAGCAACCATGAAGAGGCTGACACTCGATTGTTCGTTCATATCAAGCATGCAGTCATCAATGGATTTAAGGACATTTCCATGTATAGTACAGATACAGACGTTGTACTTTTGGGAGTTTCCTTTTTCAAAAATCTTGGACTTGATAGAATGTGGATAGGTTTCGGTCGAAGTAAGGATTTCCAATGGCTTCCTAAACATGATATTGCAGCATCATTGGAAATACCTGTATCGGCGTTGCCATTTTTTCGCGCTTTTACTGGTTGCAATACCTTCTGTGCATTTCAAGGAAGAGGTAAAAAATCAACGTGGCAGATAGGTGACGTATTTCCAGATGCTTCCGAGGTATTCATTCGTCTTGGTACGTTACCAGATTTAACTTCAGGGTCTGATTTAGAAATCCTTGAAGCTTTTGTATGCATAATGTACGACAGGGCAACAATTACATTTGCAGTCAATGAATCTCGTTTTGTATTGTTTCTGAGAAAAGAAAGGTCTTTTGATGAAATCCCTCCAACTAAGGATGCTTTAATACAGCACATCTAGAGGGCAGCATATCAAGGTGGGCATGTTTGGGGTCAAGTTTTGAAACGAAATCAAGAGCTGCCTAGTCCTGAAATTTGAGGTTGGGTAAAAGATAAAGGCAGTGAAACATGGAAACCCGAATGGACGTCGATCCCTTCTGCTGCTGCATCTTGTCGGGAACTGTTGAAATGTTGGTGCAAAAAACCAAACTGTGTTGGTAACTGCAAGTGCTATTGCTCTGGGCTTTCTTGTACAGGATTTTGTTCATGTAACTGTCAGGATCGATTAAAAGCAGTCTGCTGTGGCTGTTTTGCATCCTAATAAGGTAATTTGTACTTGTGGAATGGTTGCAGCCAGAATTTGCAAT
>NC_087207.1:80546574-80551574 GCF_015104395.2 Macrobrachium nipponense
GTAAGGTAGCCAAGCATCTGTAATAAATCTATTAATAATAGGATAAATGTTTAACTGATTTTTGTCTACAAGAAATATGAAGGATATGCTTTTAAATAAATGATTGAATAATAGGAATTTTCTGGTAATGCCTGATTACTGTTAGGTAATGTATGGTTGAGAACTATACTGTGTTCCTAGTAACTCTAAAGGCTCACCTGTGTAGAGATTAACTTACACACAAGTTGCTCTAAACAATAGTTCATTGTCAGTATTTGATCTGCTTATGATACAGAATTAGGATGTAATTGTGTTTACAGTGGGTAGCGCCAAGTGTTTCAGCTGGTAGTGCTGATGCACAAGTACTTGGAGCATATGAGATCACCCTAAGGGGTACACTAGGCCTATGTAGCCAAGTTGAACTAATATAGGGCAAAACTTCAATCGAAAGTAGAACGTATATGAGATCATATTTTTCTAAAACGTGTATGTGGTGCACGAGGTAAACGGAAAAACAGCCAGTCTAGGTGAAAGGGATGAGTATAAGAATGTAATATGGAAGAAATATAATGATTAGTTGCAGTTAGTTTGAAATGCATCACTTCATCTTGAGATCTTGGATATCAGGTACATAGCAATTTTTATCTATCTGTCCATTAGCAATGTTCCTGTTGGGGGGACTGTCCCAACATGGAACTCAAGGATCAGTAATATATCTGAGGATAGATCACTATGAAAATGTAGTCCACTATTGGTGGCGATAACCTGGCCTCATCCTGATGCCCTTGCACAGTTTATACATTACATTGCTTGACATCTATGAAGTCTTCACATATCGCATGTTGTGTGTTTTCTGTTTCTTTTAGTTGCTGAATATGGATCTCCATAGCATTCACATATTTCAATAGTATTGTCGTCATCATATTGTACTTGATCACTGAGATTTAATACTAGCATTGCGATAGGATGGGACTATTGCATCACCCTCGAATAAGACGGTCTCAGGTATTTCAGGTTTATCAAAGTTATCAGTTGACCCTCGCCCCGACCTCATTCACAGGCTATGTCAGTCGGCTGAATTACTATTTCAAACACATGTTTGTCCATGCGCAATAATATATATATATATATATATATATATATATATATATATATATATATATATATATATATATATATAGATAGATATATATATATATATATATATATATATATATATATATATATATATATATATATATATATATATATATATATCTCTATATATATATATATATATATATATATATATATATATATATATATATATATATATATATATATATATATATATCTATCTATCTATCTATATATATATATATATATATATTATATATATATATATATATATATATATATATATATATATATATATATCTCTATATATATATAGATATATATATGATATATATATATATATATATATATATATATATATATATATATATATTATATATATATATATATATATATCTATCTATCTATATATATATATATATATATATATATATATATATATATATATATATATATATATATATATCTATATATATATATATATATATATATATATATATATATATATATATATATATATATATATCTATATATATATATATATATATATATATATATATATATATATTATATATAAGAATAACTTGATCTCGAAGTATATAAAACGTGATGCTATTATAAATACATAAAGGTTTTTTGCTACGAAACAAAATGAAAAGCGAGATAACCAAGCACTTTCGGTCTAGCACGACCCTTTACTCAGGCACAACTGATCATACAGAGGAAAAACATAATAAAATTAGGCTTAATATCCAAACTGACATTACAAGATTAGCGATAAGGTCGATTTTACTCTACAGAAACGAGGAGATGCATGAGGGCAAGATTAGCGATTTTTAGGCAGCCATACCTTGGAGGAGCACTGTGGTCAACAGATGATTCATCCAGAAAACAATACATTTTGAAAAAAGAAGGAGGTATATACAACTTATTACCATGAAATTTACAAAATGTTCCCAAAGAAAATGAGTGAAAAGACCAAAAAAGGATAATGGATATATATATATATATATATATATATATATATATATATATATATATATATATATATATATATATATAGATTTTGATAAATGGAATTGATCATCTTTAGTAGAGCCAATATGTTATTTACATCCAAATCTTTGGGTATGATGCCTAAAATATCATCAACATCCCCAAGATTTTCTTGAATCAACATGATTCAGGAAATCTTGGGGATGGACGTCGTTGGAAAAATTCCAAATATAAATTTTGAAAAAAACCACCGAAAGTGAGTTTTTCATTTTAATACCAAACGTTTGCTTGAAATGTTCCCTGAAGAAAATAAATCCAAAACTATATATACATGATCTTATTAATTACATGACCTGGATAACTGATAGTGTTAAATCTAATTTATGTCATTCATCTTTAAGGCATGCCAGTACCGAGTCAAACAGAAACTTAAGTGAATTAGGAACTTACATGAAAATTTATTAACCGTGAATCTGAATTAATTTAAATAAGATTGATTATGTCAGTCAGATCTACAGATGTTTAATGAGATGGGTTCTTTCTTTGTATAATCATCACATTATTTTTTGTGTGATTTAAAATCGTATATATATATATATATATATATATATATATATATATATATATATATATATATATATATATATATATATAGTATATATATATATATCATATACATGTATATACGTTAACTGACCATACGAAAAACAATAGAAATATATATAGGGTGCAATGGACTTTGTTGCGAACTGATTGGAATGTTCAACAAACAGTTGTTGCTGTCGTGGAAAAGCTTCAAGATGTCAGCGAATACTTTGGGTGGATGGAAGGCACCACCGCCAAAGGCAAAATTTGTCAAGCCTCAGAGGTAAGAGCGCGAGTGTGCAAGTTGACCTAACTGCTGGTCGAGAGTCATGTGATCATGATGTCAGAAAAATTGGTGGTGTTATATATTTCTATGGATTAGAGTGGCATAGTGTATCAAGACTGAGGCAGGCTGTTTTATTTTGGTGGTTATATAATGGAGTTACGTTTTATTTTGGTACTAGTGCTGATTAGAGGTTAGTGAGGATTTCCTTTGGAAGATTTTTGGTATTAGTGAAGATTTTCTTTGTAGATAGTGATGACTCAGGTTTATGTGGTTAGTTACACAGGGGAATGTGGTGTTTGTTGATTTTGGAATAAACAGGTCCTTCGGTCCTGATGACGTTGAGAGGTGTCCAGAATGAGGCTGTAGTTGATGTTTCCTTTTAGAGTTCTCATTTAGGATTTTTCTTCTCTCTAGCATTTTAGATGATGACATTCCGTTTTGAGGAATTTAGGGGTTATGCATGAATTGCTACTGATTTGGTTGTGATGATAATTTTTCGTGATGCAAACTACGTTGTTAATAGGTGAAAAGAATTCGATTTTTTCACCTTTTTATCAGGGGAAATCTGTAACTGGGATTAAGTGGTGTAAATGATTTTTTTATATAGGTTTTCTGGTTGACATGTTATTTCTAGGGGTGTTGTAGAATTTACTTTTGCAATACATGACATATAAATGAGGGTCACACTTCTATGAGATGGTTACATAGACATCACCATTGTCTTCTTTAATGTTCAAACTACGCTGGTTAATATTGAAAAAGAAAGTCTTTGTTGGAGGAAATTAAAAGCCAAGTGTTAGCGGTAATAACAGTTTCACAATGGAATTTTTCAGTGGATGTATTACCTTTTGGAGTTTAAGAATCAACTTTGAAAATTGTTATGTATAAATGGATGTTAAATAACATATTTCCTGGGGATTGGTTGTATAAATATTACAGGGATCTGTAGGTGTAGTTATCAGATGATAGGGTTAATTATTGAGTTGTCAGTTAGTGATAAAAATATTTTTCCAGTACTTTTTAAAGGGTCAGTTATAGAGACAATGCTTATTTTTAATTAGGAATTTCAATTTTTAGTAATTGACTATGAGGCTAGGTGTGTGTTAGATCATGACAGATATGCATGTGAAAGTAGGATTTTCCTCTAAAAAATACATAGACTTTCATAGACTTATCAGGGTGTCAGCTAGAACTTGTTCATGACAAAACACTGACACACGATGACTTAAGAAAATTTCCAAGTGGTGGTAGCAAAAACAACTTAAGGTTCTACTGCGCCAGATGTATGGTCTTCACCATGGGTGACGAGGTCATGGATTACTACTACTACAGGGATCACAAATCTTCGATGGCTCATGTGGGGTCATCTCAGGATGATTTCCGGGGCTAAACAGACAGATCTACGATACTTCTATGAGGTGGGTGCAAGAACTTTCATTGGAGTCACATAATTTTCAAGTTCAACACATAGGAGGCAGTAAGGTTCTCCCCAATAGAAGATGATGAAGAGGACAATTTTTTCGAGAACGTTACACATCCCACCCCAGCAATTATCATTATGTTGATAATAATGATGGCCATTAAACTTAGATGTAGCTGACAGGATAGGAAAAAAACAGCATCAGAAGTTGCCTGAATCTTGTGGCAGGATAAATTATGTTTAACCAAGGACTAGTTGCTGGCCTAGCATGCACAGGAGGGACATGAATGAGTAGTCAAACCGTGTTAAACTACCATACTGAAAAAGATAAAAATTAAAATATACGGTAAAAGAACTTTGTTGCAAACCGATTACAATGTTCAACAAACAGTCCCGGCTGTTGTGGAAAAAGCTTGAAGATATCAGCGAAATATTTTGGGGGTGGATGAATGACACACCAGCGAAAGCAAAGATTTTCATGCCTCAGAGGCGAGAGTGCGAGTGTGCAGGTTGACCTAGCTGCTGGTCGAGAGTCATGTGATCTTGACATCAGAAAAACACAAATGTGTGTCTGATCATGCGCAAATAGGGTACTCATGGAACCTCTAGAACAACTTA
>NC_087207.1:80561574-80566574 GCF_015104395.2 Macrobrachium nipponense
TATCAAGGATAGCCGCAGTGAGTGGTCCACCCCAGTAGTCTTGGTTCCTAAGGAAAGACAGGAAAATAAATTATATATCGACTTTTGGAAGTTGAACAAGAGAGATGGAGAGATGTTGCCCCCTTGGTTTCAAGATCGTGTCGGGCTTTTTCCAGCTGTGTGCCTCGCCTCTCACTCCTAATAGCTTCCTATGTTCTGTGTCAAGGTGCATGCGCACGTGCGATTTTGCAGTCCACATGGTCAAATCAAAAGATCACCTGGTCATTCAACTGGGCTGCACCTTCCTGCTAATCTGGCCCCCGACTCTCTTCATGGCCAAGGGTTTGTCTTAAATAAAACATTCATACACAGCCACATGTTCAAACAGAGAGAGAGAGAGAGAGAGAGCAATTAAAGAATTTAGGAAGGGGCCAAGGTTGAAGGCCACCTTTTGTCAATCAGCAATAAGTGAAAATGTAGTGTTATTTGATTTAATGAAGCTTTGGGTGGAGGATTGCTTGGAAAGTATTTAGCAACTCCCCCCCCCCCCCCCACCCCCCCCCCCCCTACCCCCACCCCTCCCACCCCAACTTGACATTCGCACGGCACTCGGGTGTGACAGTCTACCAGTCCAAGTAAGTCGACGACAAAGCTTCATGCTCTTTGCTTCTACTCTAATTGCTCTCATGAATATCAAAATAAAATTTGCCATCCTGCTTCATATGGATATTTACAAGATTCTTAATGATAACTTCAATAGTCATATGATACAAAGAGTATAAAATGTTCAAGGGGGTAGAACAAAAAATTAGAAGTTATTATTATTTTCAAGCAGGAATTTTCTTAGAGGAATTGTGACTTCGGTAAAGGAGTTAGGCAAGCATTAGCGTTATTATTAAAATACAAACAAATCATAGTCTATTATTTTTAAATCAGTAACATTGACAAAGAGAGAAATGATAAGGAAATTGGAAATATAAAATACAATAACCTTAAATTATTTTCCTTAAAGTAATTGTTAAAGTAATCCTCCACTTAAGGTAGGGTTAACCTGTACGTAGTTAAAGGCATGCAGTTAGTTTGCCTTGATGAGGTATTACAACGAAGTATATGTGGTCTTAGGTTAGGTGTTGCCACGTTACTTGGGACGACGGCACAGTGTCAGACATGGCACTGAGGTCAGGGTGCTTAGATTGAATATATGGACGAAATGGCATGACAGTAATATTAAGAGGAGCTTAGATAACTGTTGAAAGTTTATATACTCGGTATTTATGAGTGTTTAATGAAGAATTTTGGATTAACGTGCCAAGATCTTTTCATAACTTTTGAAAAGGCTAAATCATCGTGGGGAGTGCCAGGTTGGTCATGCAACGGTGGCACTTCTGCTTAGGTAAAGAAGTCAAGAGACTTACAGCATAAATAGATCAGGCGATCTGGCACTTTGGATTCGCAGAATGGGAACAATAAGGAAATAACAAAAGAAAAAGAACAAAAAGGGGGAGCCATTATGGGCTCAGGAATAAATTCATGATTGGGGCAAGTTTGCCACGAGAGTTTACTAGATAAAGAGATTAAATTAAGAGTTATACAGAATATCGAATACAAGGGAGACAAATAAAAAAAGAACAAGAGAGAGAGAAAATAAGAGGAAAAATTATCAAAATTTGGGAAGAGCAACTATTACGAGAAGAATAAGGGAGATTAAGAATCTAGAGGAAGTATGAATTAGGGAGGAGACCTGGCATCCTACACTGGTTTAGAAGTGCCAGATTCCTTTGAAAGGTAATTTGAGGGACTGGGCCAGGTTGGCACTAGTGCGAAGAAAACTTGTGGGTTCTCTTAAGCTACCTGGAAGCTCTACACTGTCTATCTTTCATCCTTGGGCCTCTTTCAAACTTCCAGCTCGACGTTCTAAATGGAACTGGGGGAACAGAGTCAGATGAGAAAGGAATGCCACCTGGTCCAGCTACTATGGCACTGGGAACAGGGCATTGCCTAAAGGTCCTAATACAAGCTGTCACAGTTCCTTAAGTTCTTCGGCCAATTGCGAGATGGCAGAGTCCTTACTCAGGGAATTGTCAGCTATGGACGGGGAAAGAGAGGAAGAGGTATTGGGGGGCGTTAGAGGCTCAAAGGTTACAACGACCAGCTCAAGCACTGGTTGCAAGGCCATGCCATGGGATGAGGTTCGGCTGTGGTCAGGGGAATCCGTCTCACATATCGACGCTGGTATCGGAGACAGCCGAGAGAAGAGGGGGGACTTGGACTAGGATCCCCCAAAGGGAGAGTCTAGGTGCGTTTCGGCACTGATAAGGAATTTTGAATGGGCTCAACATTTGGGATGAATGGAGGTTGGTACTGCTCAGGCCATGCAAATGTCACTGGAAGTGGATTTAAATTAAAGCTTCGACCTCCTGGAATGTGATCAGAGTGGTGCTCTGGCTTGGATTGCGAGGCCAAGCTAGTCATAGGAAGTATATTTCTCAGGGGATCGATATTTCTGATGGTCGGAGATTGGCACTGAGAAGGGCACTTGAGTGGCACTGACAGTGAGGTTGGAGGCGTAATTATGCCTAATTGATAAGTGGAGGGGTTAGGACCCTGGGAGTGACGTAAATAGGAGGGGGACTGGAAGTCCTGTCCCAGGAGGATGTCGCAACCTCTGGGGAAGTAGCTTGCTACTGCAATTGTGCATAACTGGGATGGGTGAGGGCAGGTGACCCTCAGCTGGACAGTGGGGAGTATTGTCTTGGCTCAATTGATACCCTCAAGGGTGATTAGGTTCCAAAGGTCAATGGGCGCCCCATATGGGGACCTTATCCTCCCGTATCAGGGAGATTTGTGCGCCAGTGTCATTGAAAGTATTAACCTGGTGTGCAGGGTAATTACCTTGAGTAGGTGCCACGTATATGGGTCCCTCGGCAGGAGGGCCTAAGGATGAAGGATCCAGGACTGCCAGGGCAATGGCAGGGGCCTCTGAATAGAGGGACGCAGTTGATATCATGCGGATGTGTGACCCTTTTGGCAACAGCCCTGCCACTGTTCATTGCTAAAATCTCGTCGGGGGATTGCTCCCGAGGGGTAGTTTGGCTTGTTATTTGGCACCCAAGGAGTCTGGGGGATTTGTTGGGGTGGATTCCCGAGGAGGCATGAAAGGCACTTTGGGAGGGGCATGGGTCCTGTTATGGCACTGCTCTGTAGGATGGCCGGGTTTCTTGCAGAAACCGCATACAATGGGCTTACGTAAATACCCGTTAATGGGCAGAGAGATACTGAAGGTGAAAGAAGGAGGGCAGATTTTTCATCCTAATGAACTGGCATGGGCATGATGGGTGTCCCATGTGTCTGCAAGTCGGCAGCATTCAGCAAGGGTTGAGGGAGCTTTCTCACAGATGTAGGTGGCAAGTGCAGGAGAGGCATAATACATAAAACTTTCTATCTTGAATCGCTCTAGGCCCTGTCTGATTGGTAGGCCCATTCAGACCAAGTATGGCCTGCTTCCTTTATATGGCCTCCCCAGCATTGTCGCCAACATTCAGTGGTTATTTTATAGGCCTTGATGATTGCCTTTCGTACTTCCTCCAGCTTACCTTGATCCTTCTCAGGGAGGGCATTGAAAGCAACTAGGCCCTTTCCTAAGAGATGTTTCCACATAAGTAGAGAGGCTTCGGCAGGAGCAAGTGGGTAGGTGTTGAGCACCTTTTCCACTCGATCAAGCCATGCCTCAGGTTCAGCTTCGGACCATTTGGTCATAAAGGTATTAGTCTGGGCGAGTGTGGGTGTGCTGGGGGCCTGAGTGGGACTACCAGCACCCACTCGAGCCAACTGGAGTTCATGGGCCCTTTGCTCTTCTTCCCATTCAGTTCTATCCTTTCTTTCTTGCTGCTTTTCTAGTCTTTCTTGTTCTTTCCTTTTATCTGCCTCTCTTGCTCTTCCCTTGCAAGTCTATCCAAACTTGATTGTTCATCTGCCCTCTCCTTCTTTGAAGCAGCTACCTTCTCTTGGACCCAGTCAAATAAGGGTTGTCCTGCCAATCCCATCCCCTTCCCAATCCTTCCCAATGCTTTACTATCTCGGAATGCATGGGTGCTGATATAAGAGTGGGTTTAGAACAAGGCCAGTTAGTAAAACAAACAAAACAAAAAGAAGAAAAAAAACGAAGTGGAGGGGGGGTTGGTTGTAAGGATATTTCGGTAGGAACATCTAGTGGCACACTTGGTTAAGCTCGGGTGTATAAATCGAGTATTAGAAAAGAAAGGCGTTCAAAGAATGGTATAAAACTCAATCTTCAAAGGGAGGGGGACGTGTTCTAGGAAAATTTTTCTGTTACGAACGATTTTGGAAATGTAGAGAGAGAGAGGGAGAGGAAAAATTATAATAAAAAAAAAATTCTCTGAAATTTGTTTCTTGGAGCTTTATGCCCGTTCCCGAGAGTAAATGGTGACTTAATTCGCTCACGGACAATAGCGCAATTTTTTTTAATAGGTTCGAAGTTGGGTTTGTGGTTTCCCTTTATTGGGAAGGAATTAGTGGGGAGTCCAGATACGGTTATGTTAGGGAACTCATGGAGTGGCGTAGCACTTTGAAAAGATGTACGTGGCATAAACCTTGAAAGGTAAAAAAAAGAAAAAAAAAAATGAAAAAAATAGTGTGAGAGACGTTGGGGGCTTTACGTATGGGCACGAAAACCTGGAGTTAATATATAGACTTACCAGCATACCATTATATAAGGCTTACATTACAGCATATCTCATTTATGCCTATATAATAGCAAATATCATAAATGCTTATTTATGTAATAGCGAATAGGTTACCTTCCAAGGACCGATAAGCGTGCGTATTTACACAGAGTTCTGTCATGCACGAACGTGTGTTTCGCTGGGTCACGTGCGTGTGTGTTTACTCGGCCTCTTGTACGTGAGTGGGTAATGGGTCTGAACGAAGGGTTATGGTAATGGTAAGATTAATGAAATGGTTGAACCATTTTGAAAAGGAGTCCTTTCCACAGGTAATGGTTT
>NC_087207.1:80571574-80589074 GCF_015104395.2 Macrobrachium nipponense
GAGAGGCGGTCGGCAACTACAAGCAAGGACTTCCCAGCTACCTGGAAAAAGTTTGCCGATACCATAGCAAATGGCCTGGATGGATGGTCATTGTTATGGAGAGGCTCCTGTTGTTTGGGATGCAGGAGTTGGCATGGCTCGTGGGGAGAGACGGTGTTGGTGATGTTCGAGTCTATTCCAGACCAGAAGATGGTTTGTTGAGCCCGATGTTTGGTAGCCTCAACACCAAGGTGACTATTGTTGTTGTAACGTTGATGATGGACCTGATGTGTGCAGTTACCTCAGCACAGCCAGTCATATCCTCGGGGGCTGGGTAGCTGACTAGTGCATGAGAAAGGGCATCTGGGATGCATGGAGACTTACCAGCATGCCACCCTGTGGTAAATTGGTATTGCGACATGCGCTCCTTCATTTGCTGGAGCTGTGGGTTTCCAACCATGTCCAGCATGTAGCTGTTGATGATGGGCACCAATGGGCAATGGTCAGTTTGCAGGGTGAAGGTTGGCAGTCCTTTGAGGTATAGGCATCTGCGAGAAAGTGGGATCCACCCTGGACTTCTCGGAGATGTCCAGATCCATGGTCCTGGAGGAGAGCATAGCCTATCCTGTAGAGGCGAGATGTGTTGGCATGGAAAATGGTTGCAGGGAGGGGTCAAAAGATGCAAGAACAAGTGAGCTTGAAAGTGCTCGTTTGACACGTTTGAAGGCCTGGTCATGGTAATGTGTCCAAAGAAAAGTGCTTGGGATTCATGAGTGGTCAAAGGTGCTATGCAATCAGGCCAATATCTGGGGTAAACTCTGTCAATTGGTTTACTAATCCCATGAGGTAACATAAGTCCGTCAGGTTGGATGGTGTAGGGAAGTCTTCCAGAGCAGCAACTCGTCCGGGGTCAGCAACAATTCCTTCTTTGGAAAGGGTGAATTCACAGAAAATCACTCTGGTCAACTGCCACCATGAACTTTTCTTTGTTGAGAGTGATGCCATTTTTGTGGTAGCGAGTGAGTAGTTCATGGATCCTGTGGTAGTGTGTCAGTAGGTCATCGTCAAAGATGAGAATGTCATCAACAACCTTGACACACTTCTTCATGCCTTGGAGAGGTAGGTCGCCACGGTAACAATAGGCATCACCAATGGCAGCGAAGCCCATAGGTCGCTGGCAATCCTGGAAGCATCCATAAGGCATAATAAAGTGGTGGGGCAGCGGTCCTCCTCCGCTAGCTCCATCTGCCAGATGATTTAGTTGTCATATTAAATGGAGTTAATTGGGAGATTTTCAGTTAGTTTCTTTTGGGAATTTTTGAAGTCATTATTGATAGAAGTAGTACGTCTGGGGTTAGTTTTCCTTTTTGATTGACCGATGACTTGACTGACATACTTAAACACACCATAATCGTCGTTCCCCGACGCTAGCAAGACACACACCAGCCGTGCAGAGATGTTGCTGTCATTTGCCCACGGTACTTACGAGTGTTTCTACGAGTCTACAGAGTTCTACAGTGCTTTTTGGTCTACAGAAGCAGTTAGATGTTTTCTGCTGGGAGACCTTTCACCTTCCTACAGCGTGCTACGTCTCTGCAGCCAGTTGCAGACAAAGAGGGATATTCAAGGATCCAAAATGAGAAATAGTTTATACACCCAATTATTTTTGGAGATGAAGTGTGATAGACATTAATTTGTGCTGCCAGAGACGTGCAGTTACTACTATATTTTGTGTTTTGAGCCGGCCAATGTGTTTTGTATGTATAAGCTGTTTTATGTGAGCTATGGCTAGGCAGGGGCTAGCCAGGGTAGTAGCCGATCATCTGTTACATAAAAGAGGGCTATAATTAAAAATATGTTTAATATACCATTATGATGTGATGTACTGTGACTTTTTTAGAAAGTGCAGACTGATCATTTTTAACTCCCATGGAGATAGAGTCCGAGCGACAACCTAGAGAAAGCTGATAAATCTCTTCTAGGATGGTGTGACGCTAAGATACTTACTTAAGCAGGTCAATATTTGTTCTGTGGGTATGTGAGTTCGTGAGGGCTTGTTCAAGGTGCCTTTGAAAAACTGGCTGTGACCAGTTATTTGGGGGGCGTTGACGAAGAGTGTGAATTCATGTGTACGTGTGCGCCTCTTTCCGTTCATAATGGCATCTTTAGCCAAAACTAGGGGAAGACTTACGGAGAGGTCCGTGCGAGAAAGGCAGAGACTTGATGCCGTATGCCGAGGTGTTTCCTTTTGAAAGTGTATGAAATTCCAAGCTGTAATGGGCGGTTCTAGTGAGGGGACTGAGTGTCCTAGTGAAGGGACTGTATTTTGGAGAAGAGATAATTGGTGTGACTAATTACTGATTTAGACTAAATAAATACCGGGGGTTTATCTGAGTCAGTGTTCTGTGAGACTTGAACTATTATCATTCCATTAATAATCCTATAAGAACCTGAATTATTCAACTAGTACTTTGCTTTGAATAAACGTAAATACTTTTGAAGCTCCAACTCTGATTCAATGACCTTAGATAATGGAGAGAGAGAGAGAGAGAGAGAGAGAGAGAGAGAGAGAGAGAGAGAGAGAGAGAGAGAGAGGGGAGGGACTGAGTGTTATCACTTTTGCTTAACGCTCTGGCTAAACGCATACCAAATATTAAAATGGCGGGGGGCCACGCCCTTCGCTGTTAATATATATATATATAATATATATATATATATATATATATATATATATATATATATATATATATATATATATATATATATATATATATATATATATATATATATATATATATATATATAAGTAGTTTCTGGGTGTGACTAAGGGCGTGAGTTTGTCTGTATGTGTGCGCCTCTTTCGTTCTTAACTGGAGGTAACTAGTAACTAGGCAGAAGGATGGAGACAGCTACGGGGAGAAAAGGCAAAATGGCAGGATAGCTCTGCGAAAGTTATATTTGTTTCTGTGTGTGATGTTCCAAGCTTTAATGGGCAAATCTGGTGAGGGGACCAAGTGTACTATGATGTGACTAAGTGTCCTAGTGAGGGGACTGAGTTTTGGAGAAGAGATAATTGGCGTGACTAATTACTGATTAAAACTATTAAAATACCGGGGGGTTGTCTGTGAGACTTGAACTATGAATTATCATTCTATTAATTATCATGTAAGAACCTGAATTATTCAATTAGTGCTTTGCATTGAATAAACATATATTTTTGTAGCTCCGACTCTGATTTGGTGACCTTAGGTAATGGAGTGGAGGTTGAGAGAGAGAGAGAGAGAGAGAGAGAGGAGGGACATAGTGTTACCAGTTCACTTTCACGCTATAGGTAAACACTTACCAAAAACTTGAAAATAGCGGGGGCGACGCTCCCGTTGTTAATAGTGGTGGCAAGCGGTGGTCGAACGAAAAAGCCTTTTGTTAGATTGTGGAAAATTGTTAGATTTCAGTTACTGGGTGAGAGGGAATGAGAAATATCCGTCCTTTAACTGTGGTAATGAGGCGGGGAGAATTGAACTTGGCTCAGCCATTTTCCCAGGGCGAGATACCGCGAGTGGGTCGGTTGATCAGTAAGACTTCTTTCTTATTGCGTGTTGCCAAGTGTCTTTTCCGCTCAATGATCGGGTTGTCATTACACACGCAAGTATGTGTTTATTTGCGTGTTACTGTGCATTCGGTTTTGCGGTCGGGTTTTCTTTCATTGTGAAGGGGTAAGTGTTACAAAGTGTTTTATTTTTGGGCCTGGGTTTTTTTTTTTAGTTATTTTGTGAATTGTGGGATTGGTTTTGGATACCACTTTTTTCCCCATAGGAGTAGAGAGTGATGTATTTCTTTATTGGCGCATGTTTAGAAGCAACGCATTCGTCTTTGTGTTAATGCATAGGTGTGTGTATGAATGGTTTTCATACATGTGAAACTGTTGCTTGAATTGCATTCTTGGCTGAGAGCGCCCACTTGTTCTTACGTGGTCAGCGTAATTTCTGCTGAACCAGCCCAGATGGGTATTTCAAGGGGAAGGCGAGTAGTGGTCTGCCTCATGGGCATTGCTTGACCGGGAAGGTGAAGCTCTCTTTTTTTTGTTTTTTTTTTAGTGGGGGGTGAACTTCTTTTTTTTCTTTGTGCCAGGACATCAGCTGATGTGAGATGCCCCTAGGCTTTTTTTATAAAGAGATTTTCCTTTCTCTTGAGTGAAGAGAAAAGGAAATGAAATGCATATGGATGTGGTGTAAGTTTTCCTTATGCTTTGGAAGGCATAATTATAATGGGTACACAGAGATAATTATTTTTTTAATGGAAATTTTATTGGGGAGATTACTTTAAAACGGTGCTGAGTGGTGATGACTGATGTTGTCAATTGGTGATTGCCGAGTGGTGCTGAATGGTGATGCCCTGTGGTGCTGACTGATGATGATTGCTGACTGATGTTGTCAGGTGGTGTTGCCATTGGTGGTGGATGGGTGCCTCATGTTGTATTTGGTGAATACTGGGGAAATGGTGTTGATTGTCGAGTGTGGCAATTATGATAAATATTGGGGAATGGCAATATTAATGACATTACTTGAGATATTTTACTGGAGACTTCTATTTTTATTATTATGGGAGATATTTTACGGGGGGTTACTTAAGTAAAATTATAATTACTTGAGACATACTTTACAGGAGATTGAGATATTGCAGGGGGAGATTATTTTATAATTATTACAGATAATTATATTATGGAGGATTATTACAATAGATTATGGGAGAAGTTTTGTGGTTAATTATTTATTGAGTTTCTGTGACTTGGGAGAATGTGTCAGTGGTTCATGAGTGATGAATCTGGCTGAATTTTTGATGAATTGTGCTGAATTTTACTGAACTTCTAGTGAATTTTGTGCTGAATATTTGGTGAAAGGGCAAGCATTAACATTGGTCATGTTTTTTATACTCATACTGGTGATTTTTTTTTACATACTAACATGGGTGTTGTAATGCTATCAAGGGTGGTGTTTTTTTTGTGTGGATATGGGAGGAACTAACGACACATTTTTTGTTTGTCTTTTTTTTGTGAGTTCAGCAGAGAATTGCTTGACATCTACATGAGTCACAGGGATAGTTAACAGTACCGTTGATTTTTCTTCTTCCCCTTTTTGGAAGTTAGCCATCGTTGACACAAGTTTTTTTTTTTATCATGGGCGAGTTTGAATTTATTTTTCTCTCCAGTTTGTGTGAATATCTTTTTAATGTCTCAGTTCGTGACTTGGAGTCATTGTTCGGGAACGTGTTTATGATTTCAGCTGTTTGATGCTGCAGAGAGATCTATGCTCCATTTTTGCATTTTTTTAAATGCATACGAAATGGCACTACATTTTTTTTCTTTCTGGATATTTGTATTCCAGAAATTGTGGGTTTCTTGCACAATACCTTTGTTGTATTTGTGACAGCTTTGCCAGAGATAGGAAACTTTGTTAAGTTTCTAGTGGCCTATGTTGTAGTGCATATGGAGAGGTCTTTACTTAGACATTGAATTTGGAGTCATGTTATAATGAGTTGTGGCACATTGGTGAATTTTTCTAGAATTTCCTGGACAATTTTATTTGCCGAGTTTTTGCCCTTTCTTAGCAGTTATGCTAAATAGAGAGTTTATAGTTTTTTACTATAACATTGAGTTATTTTCTTGGAGAATTGGAAATACAATTTTATATATAATTTTGGAGATATAATATTTTTGGCCATTTGATATTTAATTTTTCTGGAAATATTCCACAGTTTAGGCCTATGGTGGTGTGAGTTATGTTTAGTTCAATTATTTTGCAGCCTTTTTTGTTGCAAATAGAGACACATTTTTGAGGAGACATAGGACAATATTTTTTTTGTGTGTCAGCTTGGTGCTTTGAGTGTATTTTTTTGGAGATGGAGTTACATTTTTTTATTATCCTGCTTGGAGATATAATATTTTTTGGAGACTTGTTTTATTCCACATGGAGATATTGGTGAAATAGAGGAGAATATTATTTGTTACTGGAGTGGTGGTTTTATTAACACGTGGTTATTGGGGAAATAAGAGGGAATATGGTGGTGTGGTTATTAATTAAATGGAGGAAATATTTTCATCACTGGGGTGGTATTATTATTAGGATGGTGATTTATATATATATGGAGATGGAATTAATCTTTGGGGGTGACCTTTTTTTGTGGTTATGACTTTTTTCTGGAGTTTTACGAGCCAAGAGAAGGGTTCGGTGGTTCTTTTTGGTTTTGTGACTAATTGGAAGCGAGTGGCATTACTGCATTGTGGTCCTATGGAGATGTTGCATTTTTTATGTTCACCAGTGAGTTATTTTTTGGTGGCATATTATTACTGACTTGTGAGTTTACCATAGTTTTTTTCCCCGGATAGGCAATAATTTTTTTTTTTATTATAATTGGGCAGTATCATGTGAGAGTTATATCTTTGAGACAAATTTTGAACACCTTAGTCATATCCTGGAGATAATTTTGTGAAATTTGCTTACTTGGTGTCATTATAGAAACTTTTTTTGAGAATCATGGGTTTCCGAAGTTGGAAGTCTGATTAGACATTTTTATGCTGCAGTTCAAGCACCTGACGTGTCCGCAGATGGATTTTTGCTGAGAATGCAGTGATGAGTCCGGTTGATGACTCTTTTCCTCTAGAGGTGATTGTTCAGAGTTTTTGCAATATCTGGAAATGTTGACCAAAGCATTTCATGAGAATGCACGTGTAAGAGGTTACTTTCTGGCCGTGTCCGATAGCTTGAAAAGTTGCGATGGCAAAAATTCTGTAACTATGCATATTGCATTTGTTGGGGAAAGGGGAAAACGCAGGGTTATGTATATCATGCATATATTATGTGCTTTGTGATGGGGAAGTTCACTTCTCATTAACTTTATTTTATTTTAAGTTTTTTTCTTTTCCTATAAGAGATGTAATTGGGGATTAATCTTTAAATAGGATTTCTTTTGGACAGGAAATTTATTTATTGGGATTTGTGAATTGTATGATGGGCGTTTGACATTAAGTCTCATTGAAATTAATTATGTGAGCGGGGAAGAAAGTTTTTGCTTATTTTGTGGATTGTTGTAATATCAGAGCTTGAGAGAACATTTTTTTTTTTGTGATAATTTTGGGGCTGGGCTTGTTACGTGTTTTTTTTTTTTTTTTTTCTGGGGCTCATTACTATTTTTTTTTTTTTTTTTTTACTTGTGAGAATTTGCGAGTTTGAAATGTGTGTGCAGAAGTCCGTGGGAGTTACTGTGAATTCTGGATTGTGTGTGCTGGTGTGTGAATTTGGTGAATTTTTTTTATTTTGGAGAATTAAGTTAGAGAAACTTAATATTTTTTTTGTTTTATGCAGAGTTGTGATAATGACTTATGATTTAGCGATTATATGGAGTTCCTTCACAAGTTGAAGTTAGAATTACTTTAGTGGTCATATTAAATGGAGTTTAATTGGGAGACGTTCAGTTAGTACTTTTAGGGAGTTTTTGAGGTCATTATCTGATAGTGGTATGTCTGGGGTTAATTCTTTTTTGATTGACGATGACTTGACTGACATACTTAAACACACCACAGTCGTCGTTCCCCAACACTAGCAAGATGCCCACCAGCTGTTGCAGAGATTTTGCGTTCGTTTGCCCGCTGCGAGGAGTTTCTACAAGTCTACAGAGTTTTTTTACAGCGCTTTTGGGTCTACAGAAGCTGTTAGATGTCTTCCAAAGGGTGAACATTTCACCTTCCTACAGCGTGCTACGAGTCTGTGCAGGCAGTGCAAGACACAAAGAGGGATATTGCAAGAGTACCAAGATGGAGAAGAAAAGTTTCTACACCGATTGTTTTTGGAGAGGATGGGAGGCTTTGATAGAGACATTACTTTGTGCTGCCAGAAACGCTGCAGTTATTTGCTATATTTTGTGTTTAATGAGCCGGCCAATGTGTTTTTTTTATACGTGAGTACTGTCAATGTGGCCTGTGGCTAGGCAGGGGCTAGCCAGGATGGTGGCCGAGCTAATCTGTAAAAAGGAGGAATGTACAGATTCATCATATTTAACTTCCCATGGGGACAGAGTCCGAGCATCAGCTTAAGAAAGCTGATAACTCTTTTCTGGGATGGTGAGACATTAAGATGTTTACAAAGCAGGTCAATGGTTGTCCTGTAGGTATGTGAGTTCGAGAGAAGGTGACTTTGAAACTAATTGAAAGTAGTTTCTGGGTGTGGACGAAGGGCGTGAGTTTTGTCTGTACGTGTGCACCTCTTTCGTTCTTAACAAAAGGTAACTAGGCATATGGATGGAGACAGCTGCGGGAAGAAAAGGCAGAATGCCGGGATAGCTGTGCAAAAGTTATATTTGTTTCTGTGTGATGTTCTAAGCTGTAATGGGCGGATCTAGTGGAGGGGACTAAGTGTCCTAGTGAGGTGACTAAGTGTCCTAGTGAGGGGACTGTGTTTTGGAGAAGAGATAATTGGTGTGACTAATTACTGATTAAAGACTATTAAAATACCGGTGGGTTGTCTGTGAGACTTGAACTATGAATTAATATTCTATTAATTATCCTGTAAGAACCTGAATTATTCAATTATACTTTGCTTTGAATAAACGTATATTTTTGTAGCTCCGACTCTGATTTGGTGACCTTAGGTAATGGAGTGGAGGTTGAGAGAGAGAGAGAGAGAGAGAGAGAGAGAGAGAGAGAGAGAGAGAGAGAGGAGGGACAAAGTGTTACCAGTTCGCTTTCTGCTATAGCTAAACGATTACCAAAAATATGAAAATGGCATGGCTGATGCGACGAATATATATGTTACGCAAGATGTGGATAATTGCCAAATGTATACATTTTGCGAGAAAGTTGCAAAATGTACACATTTGGAAATTGCGCTGCCAAATGTAGATGATTATCGACATATGGCAAAATTTTGCCATTTTTCAAAAAAGCAACAGCATTTTGCCTATTGTACACAATAGGCAGAATGAAACAAGAATCAAAGAGAATTTGTATTAATTGTTCAAACTAAAATTAGTATTTATTAGTATTTATTGTTCAAACAGGGTTGGCTAAAAGGGATTGGCACTACTTTAACTTAAATATTGCTACAAGAACGACCAGGGTGGCAACGAGAGTTATATTTTAACAGCTTATTGTGCAGGAGCATCTGGAAGTTGTGCAATTTGTTTTACAGGCACACTTCACATACCCTTGGCCTCATGTGTACCTGGTTACAGCGGTTCTCAAAGCCATTTCAACGTCGGGAACCTCATCTGGGGTGAGGAGCTTTCTCCTTTACGGGGTCCATATCAGCTACCGTGCAACCGGGTGGTTATACGTCCTTCTCTGCAGCCTACCTGGTACAGGTCCTCATCTCTCTGCAGTACCACAACCAGGAGGTTCCTGATGTCACTCGGCCCAAGATCAAACTCGGGAAACTTTCAGCGTCGCGTTGTCAACTTGTAGGGCACTTAAGAGGTGTTTTGCTCTCCTTGTCATTCTAAGTGTGGTTTTTTCTTGGCCGGCTGTAGCCAGTTGCCGAGCTTCAGCGAATTGCGGCGCCTCTTCTCCATCTCGTTCCTCTTCTCATTTCTGTTCCTCCTATCCTTCTTGTTCCTCTTCATCAGCCGCCCCTTCGGCTTCATTTTGGAGGTTGGTGTCAAAATATTCTTCAGTTCTTATATTGCCGAGCATATTAGGTGGAATAACAGTGGATGCTAGGCCTACCTTGGGTTCGATCCCTAACATGACTTTAAGCAGACTTGTTTTTATGGTTTCATGTTCCGAAATGTTTATTTGCCACTGGACAAAGTGGACACCAATGCTCCACCTGCTGGACTTGTTTCGTGCATCCAAATTTTTAATTTGTCTTGAATGCCTCCATTCAATCTTTCAACTGCACCTTGGCTTTGTGGGTGGCGCGGCCGACCAGTGACGAGCTTAAGTTCAGGCCAGAGCGTAGACAACTCTGATGTAAAGGCATTCGCAAACTCTTTCCTGTTATCCGAGTGCAGGATAACGGGAGCGCCAAAGGTAAAAAATATTGGGAGAAGCGTGTTAGCAACCTCCTCAGCTCGTTTTGATGTAAGGGGCCGCAGCACACAAAACTTGCTGAAATGGTTGATGAAGGTCAGAATATATTTGTAAGACATAGGGTTTTGATTAATAATATATTGTTGTGCATTCTCTGTAACCTGTGGAATGTGGAGGACAGTGCAGAGATAACGACCTGAGAGTAGCTGATGAATGAGTTTTCTGGGGGATGGCGTGAGATAAAAATGCTTAGTTCGTCGAGTCAATGTACGACAGTTTATGAACTCTTCCCAAAGTGCCTTTGAGGAACTAGATGCAGCTAGAACCGCGAGGCGTTGTCGAACTGTGTGTTCGTATGTGCGTGTGCGCCTCTTTCTGTTAAAAGCGTTCATACCCAAACCTATGGGAGGGATTTTGACAGAGGGCTTCGAGTCATAGGCAAAGATGCCGTGGCATTCGCCGGGGGAGTTTTTTGTGACAAAGTGTTTATGCCCGGTTGGGAATGGGTAAGTGTTACCTTTACTTTAGCCAAAGGGGTGGCTTGTTTGATATCTTGTAAGATGTTCCATTTTATTAACTTTGTCTTTAAACTTGTGTGTGTACTTAACCAGGAATGTGGTTCTGTATATTTGGCAGGACGGTTCTGGATTTCGGTGGGACAGAGTTCCCAGGGAAAGGTGTGACCTTTTGGGTGACTTGACAATGAGTTGTTTTAAGTTAGTCTGTAAGACTGGATTACTTAGTAAATTGGTTTAGTTATTGTAAATAAACGTTATGTTATGATGCAACTCTCTCATTTCATTACTGTTAGAATGGAGGAGAGAGAGAGAGAGAGGAGAGAGAGAGAGAGACCAGTCTGTGTAGTGGGTGTGGAGTCTGCCTTTCCGTTTCGTGTCCACGCTTACCCCGTATGAAATACATGGAGGTTTTACCATGTAATAGTGGTGGCATGGAGGGATAATTCCCCCATGTAATAGTGGTGTCAGCGGGTAAAAAGGGGATATAGAAAGTTTTCTTGCTTTTCTATGCCTAGGAACGCCAATGAAGAGATATGAGTGGCCAGTTAGAAAAATAAAAAGGGGCCGTGACTTAGCGATAGTTTTCGAACGACAAAGCTTTGTGGGATTGTGGAAAATCGTTAAACTGTTAGTTTTCAGTTACTTAGTGGAAAAAATGAGAAAATGTCTGTCTGATTAACTGTGCTAAAGGGAGGGAAGGATTTTTATGGGACTCAGCATTTTTCCCAGGGGGTCAGCCTGAAGCAGTGAGCGCACCCAGTGTGACTTTTGCTTGTGCAATGACGAGTGTTCCGAGATACCTGTGCGGCGGTCGTTGTTATATCACTACCGCGTTTTTACGAAGAATTTCGAGTTCCTTTTGTTCCCATTATGGAGTGGTGAGTGTTAAAGAACTATGTTTATCAAAAAGGAGTGGGTTTTTGTTTAAATATTTCTGGGTTTATGGGATTGGTTCAAGAGGTCAAAACAATTTTTTCTTTCATTTCCCATGTGACGTGTTTTCTTTATTTGCACGTGTTTATATTAGACGTATGCATTCGTCTTTGTTTAAAACATAGGAGTGTATTTTTCTATGCATGGGAACTGTGCTTATATAAGCATTTTTGGCTTAGTGACACAGAGCGGCCACAATTTTAAGGGCTCAGCATATTTCTGCAGAGAGGCGCCTTGCATTGCGAGTGTACGGGCATCCCTTGGGAGGGTAGTTGCATGGGTACCACTAGCCTCACTCGAGAGATAGTGCAGGGGAGGGTATTGCGAGATGGGGATACTTACTGGGTATATGCCCAGGGGCTTGTTCTGCGCTCGACTGAGGGGTTGTTCTCAGGGGGGGGAGAAATTTTTTTGTCTCAGTGTGGGTGAATTCCCCTTTTCCTTTTTTTTTTTTAGTGTTGGAGATGGATTTGGCCTTGACATTGAATGCTAAGATGTCAGCTGATTGATAAGTTGATGAAGTGAAATGCCCGTAGAGTCTTTTTTTTAAGAAAAGAGATTTTTTTTTCTCTCTTGGATGAAGAGAAAAGGAAATGAAAAGAGATTTTTCTTTTACGAAAATGAGGGGAAAAGTAGTTAACATGCACGGGATGTGTTATGTGTTTCTTTGTGCCTTGAAAGACACAAATATAAGGGGGATACACAGATTATTTTTTTTATTGTGTTGGAGAAATTACTTTGAAATGCCGATGATTGGTGTTGTATCTGTGTTGTGTGGCAATGGTGTTATGTCATGGTGTTGCATGCTGGAGAAATTGTATGTCATAGGATTCAGCAATACTGTTGTATGCTATTTGAATTTCACCCTTTGCGAGAGAATTATTGCTTTGGAGAGTTATTATTATTATTATTATATTGTTATTAAATCGAATCTTGAGATGTGTCACGGCGGGAGGTTTGCCTAAGTATAATTATCATTACGGGAGAATTGTTTTACGAGAGATTTGAGATATTTCATGGGAGATTATTCAATAATTATTACAGATAATTATTCAAGGAGAATTATTACGATGAATTAATGGGAGAAGTCTTGTGTTAATTATTTGTTCAGTTTTTGTAACTTTGGAGAATATTTTCAGTGATTCACGGGGATGAGTTTTGCTGAATCTTGATGAATCTGGCTGAATCATGGTGAATTGTGTGAGTTTTGCTGAATTTTGTGCTGAATTTTTGGAGAATGGACAAGCATTAACTTTGGTGATAATTTTTGTACTGATACTGATGATTTTGATGATAGCAATTTTTTTTTGGTGATTTTGTGATAGTGATATTTCTGATACTGATTTTTTTTATACTAATACGTGGGTGTTTTAATGCTGTCAAGGGAGGTGAAATCTTTTGTGATTATGGGAAGAACTAACAACACATTGTTTTAGTTTTTTTTCTTTTTTTTATGAGTTCAGCAGATAATTGCTTGACATCTAGTGAGTTACGGGAGATAGTTAATGGTGCCGTTGATTTTTCTTTTCTCCTTTTTTGAAAATTAGCCATCGCTGACACAAGTTTTTTTTTACCAAGGGTGAATTTGAATTTGTTTTTTCTCTCCAGTTAGTGTTTTGAATATTATCTCAGTTTTCATGACTTAGAGTCATTTAAGAGAAAGTGTTCGTGTTTTAGCTATTTGATGCTATAGAGTAATATGGGAGATTTTTTGCATGTTTGAATGCATACGTAATGGCACTACTTTTATATCTGGATATTTGTGTTTCAGAAATTGAGAGTTTTCTTGCACAATACATAGTTGTATTTGTGACAACTTTGTGAGAGATAGGAAACTTGGTAAGTTTTCTAGTGGCTTATGTCGTAGTGCATATGGAGAAGTCTTTGCTTAGACACTGTGTTGATGGTTAGTTCTGTTATAATGACTTGTGGCACATTGGTGATTTTTTCTAGAATTTTAGATAGTTTTATTTGCGAGTTTTTTGCTTTTTTTTTTTAGCAGTTATGCTAAATGAGTAGTTTTTATAGTTTTTACTATAACATTGAGTTATTCTCTGGAGAATTGGAGTTATAATTGAGATATAATGAGTTATAATTGAGATATATTATATTTGGAGAGATAATTGGAGGATATATTATTTTGGTGTTATATTTTGAGATATAATATATGGGAGATATAATATTTTGGCCATTTTGATATTTGCCAATGTGGTATGAGCTATGTTTGGTTCAATTATTTTGCAGCCATCTTTGTTGCAAATGGAGACACATATTTGGAGATTATGGGGCAATATTTGGGAGTGTGTAGTTAGATGCCTTGAGTGCACATTTTTTGGAGATATATTTTTTGGAGCCTTGTTTGTTCCACATGGAGTTGTTGTGGAAATAGAGGTAAATATTTTGTATTTGCCGAAATAGAGTTGATTATTCTCTATTCCTGTAGTGGTGTTTTTTTTTCTAGCTGACATGGTGGCTTTGGAGAAATAAGAGAATAATATAAGGGGGTTGGTTATTAACCAAATGGAGGAAATATTTTTATACCGGGGAGGGCGTTATTATTGATATGAGTCTCATAATGGAGTTGGAATTAATCTTGGGCGGGTGACTCTTTTTTTTTTTGTGGTTATGGAGTTTTTTTTGAGCAAAAGAGAAGTTTTCTGTGGTTCTCTTGTTTTGATTTCGTGTCTATTTAGAGAGAAGTGGCATTACTGCATTAACGAGTTATTTGGAGATGTGTGTGCATTTTTCATGTTCACAAGTGTGTTATTCTTGGAGAAATATGATTTGGGAAAAGTCATGTTGAGAGAATAAGTCTTCGAGACAAATTTTTGAACACATTAGTCATATCCTGGAGTTAATTCTGTGAAATGTGTCAGTTAGACCTTTTTTCTTGAGAATCATGAGTTTCCAACTTAGTGTCTTACTAGACAATTTTGTGCTGTTGTTTGAGCATGCGTCCGCAGGTGATTTTTCTGCTGACAAGCGATGTGATGAGCCGTGTGCTGATTCTTTTCCTCTGATGGTGACAGATCAGAAATTTTTTGCAATAGTTTTGTTTCTGGAAATGTTAGGCTACAGCAAGTTTCACGAAAGCGCATGTGTGAGAGTTTGCTTCTGGCAAATTCCATAACTTTACATGGAGCATTTGGGGAAAACGCGGGAGTTATGCATATTATACATGTATTATGTATTTTGTGATGGGGAAATCACTGTGATTATTTTTTTTTTTATTATTATTTTTCTTCCTTTTCCTATGAGAGATATATTTGAGGGGATTGAGCTTAAGTAGCATTTCTTTTTTGGACGGGAGATTTGATTTTACCGGGAGGTGTGATTTTTCGAGGGTTGCTACTTACGTAAATGGGGTTTGTTGACATTAAGTCTCATTGTAAATTAATTATTGAGCAGTAAAAGGGGTTTTTGCTGTTAAAAGTTGGAGATTTTTACTGATTTTGTGGGTTGTCAGAACTTGCGAGAACATTTTTGGGTCTGGGTGTTACGTGATTCTTTTCTTTCTTGAGCTTGTTACGAATTTTTTCTTTTTTTTTCTTGTGAGCACATTCGAGTTCGAAATGTGAGTGCAGAATTCCGTGGAGTTGCTGTGATTTCTGATTGTTGTGTGTGCTGATGTGCGAGTTTGGAGAATTGAATTGGAGAACTTGATGTTTCTTTTTCTTAGAGAGTTGTGATAATGGACTTATCATTTTAGTAGTCATATTTAAGGGAGTTAATTGGGAGACGTTCAGTTAGTATTTCTGACCTTTTTGAGATCATTGTTTGATAGAAGTAGTATGTTTGGGTTAATTTTCTTAGATTGACCAAAGACCTGACTGACATACTAACGCCCAAAAGTTCCCCGACTCCAGCAAGACGTCCACCAGCCGTGAAGAGAGGTTGCTGCCATGTTGCCCATGGTGATTACAAGTATTTCCATGATGGGTGATCGAGAGAATTCTACAGCGTGTTTTTTTGGGGATCTACAAGAAGCCGTGAGAGTCTCTACGATGAGGGAGGCATTCCGTCTCCATACAGTTGCTACAGTTCTACTGTCTGTTCAGCTACTTGCAGACAAGCAAGAAGAGGGATATTCAAGAATCCATAATGCAGAAAATATGAGAGAAAATGCGTTTTGTGTTATTGGGAGATAAAGCGTGATAAGACTTTATTTTATAATGCCAGAGACGTGCAGTTTTACTTGTCTTGTTTTAAGCCGGCCAATGTTTTATATTATATAAGCAATTTTGCTAGGCGGGAGCTAGCATATAGGTGCGAGGCCGAGCAATCTGTAAGACATAGAGGGTTTTGATTAATAATATATTGTTTGTGCATTCTCTGTAACCTGTGGAATGTGGAGGACAGTGCAGAGATAACGACCTGAGAGTAGCTGATGAATGAGTTTCTGGGGGATGGCGTGAGATAAAAATGCTTAGTTCGTCGAGTCAATGTACGACAGTTTATGAACTCTTCCCAAAGTGCCTTTGAGGAACTAGATGCAGCTAGAACCGCGAGGCGTTGTCGAACTGTGTGTTCGTATGTGCGTGTGCGCCTCTTTCTGTTAAAAGCGTTCATACCCAAACCTATGGGAGGGATTTTGACAGAGGGCTTCGAGTCATAGGCAAAGATGCCGTGGCATTCGCCGGGGGAGTTTTTTGTGACAAAGTGTTAGTGCCCGGTGGGAATGGGTAAGTGTTACTTTACTTTAGCCAAAGGGGTGGCTTGTTTGATATCTTGTAAGATGTTCCATTTTATTAACTTTGTCTTTAAACTTGTGTGTGTACTTACCAGAATGTGTTCTGTATCTTTGGCAGACGGTTCTGGATTTCGGTGGGACAGAGTTCCCAGGGAAAGGTGTGACCTTTTGGGTGACTTGACAATGAGTTGTTTTAAGTTTTTAGTTAGTCTGTAAGACTGGATTACTTAGTAAATTGGTTTAGTTTTTTGTAAATAAACGTTATGTTTTATGATGCAACTCTCTCATTTTCATTACCTGTTAGAATGGAGAGAGAGAGAGAGAGAGAGAGAGAGAGAGAGAGAGCCTGTCTGTGTAGTGGGTGTGGGGGTCTGCCTTCCGTTTCGTGTCCACGCTTACCGTATGAAATACATGGAGGTTTTCCCATGTAATATATTTAAATTCCCCATCAGGTAATGTTTAAAAATTGATCAAGTCAATTTGGCATCGAGAAAAATAGTCTCGCTTCTAACAGGCTTCACCACCAGACCTTTATGTACTCTATGTTTTTTCTTCTCTTGACACTCAATGCAAAAACTTTTGAACATCTGGCAGCACTGCATAGTCAAATTATCCCACTTCTTTTGTCCTTCTTTGAAAGTTTTCTTTTCACCGCCATGACCCACAGCTGAATGCGCGACCGAAATGGCCTGATGAACTTCCTCAAAGCACACTATAAACTTAAATTCAGTTTCCAATCCTTTATGCTTCCGAATAAATCGGTCATCGTCACCAACTCTGAGAATTTCGAATCTTTTTTTCATATTATAATCATCGCTGGTTTTAGGCCCTTCCTTTTCAATTTTAAGCAGCTGAGCTATCCACTGTGCACATTTCTCTTTCCGAGGAATGACGACATTGTCATTTTTAGACTGTAATAAGTTTGTCCAACTTCTGCTCAAACTGCTCTTTAAAGTCCGACATGCCACTTGTGAGTTGGTAGGACAGACCTCTGTAGTAGCAGGGAAGATGAGCCAGGGGAGACGGTAGTTGCTACTGAGCTGGTAGATCTGGTTTAACTGCCCTCCTCCTTGCCCAACTGCACGATTTCAGCTCGTAAACAAGAAGTGTTTCATATTAGTCTTAGTCTGAAAATTTCGGATCTTTCTGCTCAAACTGCTCTTTAAAGTCCGACATGCCACTGGAACAAAAAAAAATCTGTTAACATTTGGCAAAATACTGTTGCAAAATCATGTTAACATTTGGCAAAATGTCCTTGCAAAAAGTAGAAAAATTGACAAATGTGTACATTTTGCAATCAATTTTGCCTATTGTGCATAATCGGCACAAGCGCTGCAAAATTAATTGCAAAATGTACACTTT